>NW_027248277.1:20272871-20378276 GCF_041260155.1 Ptychodera flava | reverse complement strand
TATTTTCCTGATTAAATTTACGAAAGTAGAAGCGTCCATTTTGGTTTGCCTCAGTGCTAAGTATAGTTGTTGAAGTTCCCAGTTGCCTGACAAAGATGTTAGTACAACGTCAACAAGCTTTGTAAAAGCAGATAGAAAACCTTTATCCGATATCTGTTTGCATCAATTATTTTTGCCATGAAAGGTAGTCTTGGTTACCCAGACTGCCCCGAAGTGCAGTGTGGGTAATAAGGACAACGTAATGAATAGGTCGAAGGGACAATTCCAAAACAGCTATGCCTTGTCGCCATTGGATTCGCGCTAGTTACAGCTTGTTTCAGGACAACACGCTGAATCCAGTTTCTCAATAACAAATACTGACCATGGGACTTTTTTGAGACTGTTTTTCTCCTTGACGGGCTTTTGCGATTTCTAAATCTTGCTGAAAATGAACGTGTAATATGAATACAGCAAAGGTAAAGTTTTTTGACAATTTAACCTGTCAACATCGTAAGGCTGAACTTACCAAACACACCTCTCATGCCATAAACAACAGGTATTCAACTTTGACTATCAGTGGCTAGATATAGAAATAATTTAAAGCCCTATCATAGATATGTCTATTTTTCACAAATTCTTTTGAATTTTGAGCAAGTCCCTATTCTAAAATCATGCCACACCAGATATATGTCCCCCCGCGAGAAGAAGTTGACATAAAGGTATTGAACTTTTGAAATGATCACAGCAAAAATGTTGAGAATGAACAATTTTGACACTCATGCTGATACCTCTAGGCTACTGTCTTCAATGGTGTACTTATGAGTTAAGTAGAAAGAAACTTTGTGAAATCGTATTTGTTTGTCAATCACATTTATTCACAGCTGATGACAAAATGAACTGCTTGGCTCACTGTTGTGTGTTATTTTAGTAATGATTATACAAGATCTAGAATCAATTTCCCTCATTTCATAACTTTTGTCTCGAAAAATCTAAAAGCAAACAGGTAGGCCTAGTATCGGAGCAGAAGCTGCAACTGTCGATAATTTTTTTAATAGTTCTACGTATATATCAATACACTTGCTTGCTGTGTTCCTACAGTATGCTGAAATGCATATTATTCAGTTTGTCGACAAATGCTTGCATATAGGAATGTTGATACAAATGCTGGATACATATTCACAGGCTGTGTTAGCAAGCTGAATACTGGATAGTTCAACACTCTGTAGGGAGTAGAACAAGAATACTGTTGTATACACAGAAAAAAATTATTGTCAAAATTATATCAAAGTTAATACAGCTACTGCCTCCTTGCAGTGTCACTGCTACTGTATACAATAGAAGTAGTGACAGATATAGCTCTGACTATGAAGTAGCTGAAGAAGAGTTCGGGTCATGTGACACTCATGACAGCGGAACATATATTTGTACACAAGATCAGGCCAGAAAGCAACACATCAAGACCAGGAGACGGGATAGTTATCAGGGACTTTTGAATTCTGGCGTATGAGAATAATAAAAAAGATGGGGTCACCATGCTTGAATTTCTAGATTTTAATATTCTCATGGTAAATTAACAATATAAGTAAAATTTGTATGGTAAAGATTCTAATTTAAATGAAAAATGTATGACCAGATGGACTTATTTTAATGTTACCATATTTACCATGATGACACCAAAAATTTCAACAATTAAAACTTTATTTGATGAAATATTTTAACCCTCAAGTATTGTCAATTTTGTAAAATTTATAAGTAGCATCCATGTTGCCAGGAATTAACAATTTGCATACTCTTTCATGGTCATCATTTTGTGTGCTCTTCTGCAGGTGCCATTGGCGTGGCTAGATCGAGTTGGATTAAGTAAAAGTGGCTCTGACTGATAAATAAAAAGTCCTCTGATGTGTTAAAAATGAATCAATTTAAGAACTAGCTTTAGGAATATGGCTCTACAAACTGCTAATAGCAGGTAGTGTTGAACATTTGCGAGCAGAACTGCCAAATACTTGTTTATATATTTTCATTGCATGCATCCCTAATACATATGTGGCTATATGATCAGTGTTATCCCCGAGCAATTATAGTGTGGTGGCCGCCATTCGTTAATTTTTGGTTAACAACAGATTGGTCTCCACTCTACCAGAAAATCCTGGGAAGACCACTGATGATAATGGGTGGGGACTTGAAATTTTTGATCATACAGACGGGGGACTTAAAATTTTTAAAGCTATTTGAGGGAGCTGAGAGAAAATAAGATTTCAGTCACGATTCCTCGAGACCCCCCTCCTCCCCAACCATTATTTGTGAACGCAGCCTAAAGATTGGACAGATTCCGTGACAGTATCAGGCCAACCATTTTCCATCTTAAAATCAAAGAGTGGCATTCGAGATACGGGTAAATTTCATTACATTATGGGTTCATACGACCGTTTTCATTAAAATTGGACCAAATTTTGATCCTCAATGTGCTTTCTTTGTGCTATCAGCGCAATCCCTGACCGTATTCGGTCACACACCCTGGAACCAAACAATGAAAGTTGAAATACGGGCATATTTCATGGTAATCAATTCGCATGACCATTTACATTAAAATTGGACCAAATTTCAATATTTTTTGTGCTTCCTTTGAGCTCTGTAACGAATAAACTTTCTGCACACTATCACATTATTAAAGCCAAGCGACCGGACGTCACCATTTATTCGACTACACAAAGGAAATGCGTGGTGATAAAGTTGACAGTTCCAATGAGGAATTTTTGCAGCAGCAAATTCCAGGAAAAAGTGCAAATATATGGAAATCATCCAAGAGTGCCATGATGCTGGATGGCAAACATAGCATTTGCAGTGCAAGTGGGTTCCAAGGTTAATGTGACTCTCCGTTCATGCCTCAAGTACATGGGTCTCTCAAATAAAGAAATCAGGATGGCTGTACATATAACATCTCCATGACAGCCCTGAGAGCAACATACACTCTGGCTAGCAAGAAATAATAAAATCTTTGGAAGTTAGTACACAGACCGGAACAGACAACAGCACGGAAGCATGGAGAGGGAGGGTCCCCAGGGCCAAAGCACTTAACCTACCACCGCCCGTCCACAGTCTAGGGCAGCTGCAATCTGTTTGAAATCTGATTAGGTAGTCAAAAGATGACCCTGGGCTTGGTGTTATATCTTTTATTTTCTGTGCATGTCAAATAAAGGCAGTGTTGCAGACCATGCCAGAAAGTGGCTCTAGATGGTCATGGTGTTAACTTCATCGGTCATCCTATTTCTAATCAATTATTGAAAATCGGGATCACTAATTGGGTAAATTAATGAAATCGGAATCACGAAGTGGGTAAATTGCCACACGCAAGTACGTTTTTAGTAGTCCTGAGTACGATAAACAATATTCATGACGTCATGTCAACTCCCATCGTAAAATGTAAACACAAAACAAATTCGACATTAGAAATTGGCTCCATCTGACTTCAGTTTCGGGAGAATCAATTTTACGGGAGGAAATAGGGGAAGGGGTTGCGTTTTACTACATGGTTCTGAGGGGTGTTCGAAGTTTGAACTAGGCGGTGTTGAGGGGGCATATTTGCATTAGCTGTAGGTCGGTCGCTGTGTTGTTTTCAGTCAACGTCTCGTAAATCACCACAGCTACGGACCAACAGCTAATTTTACATAAATTTCGTATGAAACTATTGAAATAATACAATATTGATTGAAACACAAATGACACTATTTTTAGTTATGACAGTTAGCGTAAAATTAAACATTCGATTCTGAGGGGTCACCATAAGTGTCAAGTTCATTACCCCCAAAGAGGACGTTGATCTCAATAAACTTGACACTCAAAGTAACTCGTCAAAAGCAAACGATTAATCTTAGGTAAACATCAATATTGTTAAGGGTAGCACACTGTTGATCAACTGTTTTACTGTAACATAAGCTTTCGAAGACAACATTCTCCTTCATCAGATGTACTTGCAGAATGGACAAGGAAGCACAAGGCCAAATGCATTGTGAGTAAAGGACAATGCTAAAGGGAGGTGTCAAAGTGAAAAGAAGGGTTTAAGCAAAGGTGTGAAAACAGTGTATGTTTAGTGGTAGGAATAACATGGCAATTACAGCCAACAGTTATTTGTAATGTGTTAAAAATCTGTAAAAATAAATAAGGTGGGCAAAATCATGCGTGATTTTTAAAACATTCGAACAATTATACTCTGAGCACAGCAGCTTATCTCAGTGAAACATCTCTCACATCTTATAAATACCATTCACTAATGCACAGACTTATGATTTAAAGTTTAACTGTGTTACAATATACAATACTTTTGTGAACATACAACTTAGCTGTCTTAGGTGTATCTTACCTCCCCTAAGCAGTAATACAGTTTCCAAAAGTGCTACGAAACTTCTTTCAAGCCACTTCATTTTCAGCATACCTGAATGTCAATTTACCACCACAATACTCGAAAGATATTGAAGAATTTAAAAACCCATTCAGTATAGACAGAGTAATATATGCTACATTGGAAGTCGAACTGTGAAAACGCGTCAAATTATTGCATAGTTGAATTGGTTTGAAGGAAGATTTTCAATTTCACAGTAGCTGACCAGAGTCTCTTTCACTTTTGAAGTCTAATTGATATGTAAAGTGAGACTCAGATTTTGAAAAACAAGTCTTCATATCCGTTTTTTCACTTTTAGGAGATAGTTGCAAAACAGCACGTAATTTTGGCATGGTGATGAATGAAATGGGTAACCTTACAACATGACCAGTAACAATAACTGTGGATTGTGTTTTGGAAATAATTCTTTTGCAGAATCAGCCATATTTTAGTGGTTGATCAGGCTCATCAAACAGCAAAGCATCAAAGATAAATCAACAAAATTTCCTGTTCAAGGTTATCAACTGTTTCATCAAAAGTGTGATCTTTCAATAAATTTGGTATTTTCATTATGTTTGGTTTCATGTAATATTTAGCAAGAATTCATCACTAGCCAGTATTAATGAACGAAAATGAAATCATGCACGATGGAAAGCATACTATCAGTTTTTAAGACATCACGTGGAAGAACGATGGCCAATTATCTAAGTAGTAAAAGGGGGGAAGGTCCCTATTATTTGTAAGCCTGGGAGACTGCTAAAATTCAAATTCATATCTTGATGATGAAGTACTTAATGTTTCCAAATTTAGCAATAACAAGTTATAAGACATCAGGAAGAATTTTCTTTATTTATAAATTTTGTAAAGTTACTTTTTACTTTTAATGACCCATTGAATGAAAAATACCCCGTTTGTTGATTATGTAAAGATTTGCATTATTTTCCTGATTAATTTACAAAGTAGAAGCGTCCATTTTGGTTTGCCTCAGTGCTAAGTATAGTTGTTGAAGTTCCAGTTGCCTGACAAAGATGTTAGTACAACGTCAACAAGCTTTGTAAAAGCAGATAGAAAACCTTTATCCGATATCTGTTTGCATCAATTATTTTTGCCATGAAAGGTAGTCTTGGTTACCCAGACTGCCCCGAAGTGCAGTGTGGGTAATAAGGACAACGTAATGGATAGGTCGAAGGGACAATTCCAAAACAGCTATGCCTTGTCGCCATTGGATTCGCGCTAGTTACAGCTTGTTTCAGGACAACACGCTGAATCCAGTTTCTCTTTAACAAATACTGACAATGGGACTTTTTTGAGACTGTTTTTCTCCTTGACGGGCTTTTGCGATTTCTAAATCTTGCTGAAAATGAACGTGTAATATGAATACAGCAAAGGTAAATTTTTTGACAATTTAACCTGTCAACATCGTAAGGCTGAACTTACCAAACACACCTCTCATGCCATAAACAACAGGTATTCAACTTTGACTATCAGTGGCTAGATATAGAAATAATTTAAAGCCCTATCATAGATATGTCTATTTTTCACAAATTCTTTTGAATTTTGAGCAAGTCCCTATTCTAAAATCATGCCACACCAGATATATGTCTCCCCGCGAGAAGAAGTTGACATAAAGGTATTGAACTTTTGAAATGATGACAGCAAAAATGTTGAGAATGAACGATTTTGACACTCATGCTACTCTAGGCTACTGTCTTCAATGGTGTACTTATGAGCTAAGTAGAAAGAACTTTGTGAAATCGTATTTGTTTGTCAATCACATTTATTCACAGCTGATGACAAATGAACTGCTTGGCTCACTGTTGTGTGTTATTTTAGTAATGATTATACAAGATCTAGAACCAATTTCCCTCATTTCATAACTTTTGTCTCGAAAAAATCTAAAAGCAAACAGGTAGGCCTAGTATCGGAGCAGAAGCTGCAACTGTCGATAATTTTTTTAATAGTTCTACGTAATATATCAATACACTTGCTTGCTGTGTTCCTACAGTATGCTGAAATGCATATTATTCAGTTTGTCGACAAATGCTTGCATATAGGAATGTTGATACAAATGCTGGATACATATTCACAGGCTGTGTTAGCAAGCTGAATACTGGATAGTTCAACACTCTGTAGGGAGTAGAACAAGAATACTGTTGTATACACAGAAAAAAATTATTGTCAAAATTATATCAAAGTTAATACAGCTACTGCCTCCTTGCAGTGTCACTGCTACTGTATACAATAGAAGTAGTGACAGATATAGCTCTGACTATGAAGTAGCTGAAGAAGAGTTCGGGTCATGTGACACTCATGACAGCGGAACATATATTTGTACACAAGATCAGGCCAGAAAGCAACACATCAAGACCAGGAGACGGGATAATTATCAGGGACTTTTGAATTCTGGCCTATGAGAATAATAAAAAAGATTGGGTCACCATGCTTGAATTTCTAGATTTTAATATTCTCATGGTAAATTAACAATATAAGTAAAATTTGTATGGTAAAGATTTAATTTAAATGAAAATGTATGACCAGATGGACTTATTTTAATGTTACCATATTTACCATGATGACACCAAAAATTTCAACAATTAAAACTTTTATTTGATGAAATATTTTAACCCTCAAGTATTGTCAATTTTGTAAAATTTATAAGTAGCATCCATGTTGCCAGGAATTAACAATTTGCATACTCTTTCATGGTCATCATTTTGTGTGCTCTTCTGCAGGTGCCATTGGCGTGGCTAGATCGAGTTGGATTAAGTAAAAGTGGCTCTGACTGATAAATAAAAAGTCCTCTGATGTGTTAAAAATGAATCAATTTAAGAACTAGCTTTAGGAATATGGCTCTACAAACTGCTAATAGCAGGTAGTGTTGAACATTTGCGAGCAGAACTGCCAAATACTTGTTTATATATTTTCATTGCATGCATCCCTAATACATATGTGGCTATATGATCAGTGTTATCCCCCGAGCAATTATAGTGTGGTGGCCGCCATTCGTTAATTTTTGGTTAACAACAGATTGGTCTCCACTCTACCAGAAAATCCTGGGAAGACCACTGATGATAATGGGTGGGGACTTGAAATTTTTGATCATACAGACGGGGGACTTAAATTTTTAAAGCTATTTGAGGGAGCTGAGAGAAAATAAGATTTCAGTCACGATTCCTCGAGACCCCCCTCCTCCCCCAACCATTATTTGTGAACGCAGCCTAAAGATTGGACAGATTCCGTGACAGTATCAGGCCAACCATTTTCCATCTTAAAATCAAAGAGTGGCATTCGAGATACGGGTAAATTTCATTACATTATGGGTTCATACGACCGTTTTCATTAAAATTGGACCAAATTTTGATCCTCAATGTGCTTTCTTTGTGCTATCAGCGCAATCCCGACCGTATTCGGTCACACACCCTGGAATCAAACAATGAAAGTTGAAATACGGGCATATTTCATGGTAATCAATTCGCATGACCATTTACATTAAAATTGGACCAAATTTCAATATTTTTTGTGCTTCCTTTGAGCTCTGTAACGAATAAAACTTTCTGCACACTATCACATTATTAAAGCCAAGCGACCGGACGTCACCATTTATTCGACTACACAAAGGAAATGCGTGGTGATAAGTTGACAGTTCCAATGAGGAATTTTTGCAGCAGCAAATTCCAGGAAAAAGTGCAAATATATGGAAATCATCCAAGAGTGCCATGATGCTGGATGGCAAACATAGCATTTGCAGTGGAAGTGGGTTCCAGAGGTTAATGTGACTCTCCGTTCATGCCTCAATACATGGGTCTCTCAAATAAAGAAATCAGGATGGCTGTACATATAACATCTCCATGACAGCCCTGAGAGCAACATACACTCTGGCTAGCAAGAAATAATAAAATCTTTGGAAGTTAGTACACAGACCGGAACAGACAACAGCACGGAAGCTGGAGAGGGAGGGTCCCCAGGGCCAAAGCACTTAACCTACCACCGCCCGTCACAGTCTAGAGCAGCTGCAATCTGTTTGAAATCTGAATAGGTAGTCAAAAGATGACCCTGGGCTTGGTGTTATATCTTTTATTTTCTGTGCATGTCAAATAAAGGCAGTGTTGCAGACCATGCCAGAAAGTGGCTCTGGATGGTCATGGTGTTAACTTCATCGGTCATCCTATTTCTAATCAATTATTGAAAATCGGATCACTAATTGGGTAAATTAATGAAAATCGGAATCACGAAGTGGGTAAATTGCCACACGCAAGTACGTTTTTAGTAGTCCTGAGTACGATAAACAATATTCATGACGTCATGTCAACTCCCATCGTAAAATGTAAACACAAAACAAATTCGACATTAGAAATTGGCTCCATCTGACTTCAGTTTCGGGAGACTCAATTTTACGGGAGGAAATAGGGGAAGGGGTTGCGTTTTATTACATGGTTCTGAGGGGTGTTCGAAGTTTGAACTAGGCGGTTTTGAGGGGGCATATTTGCATTAGCTGTAGGTCGGTCGCTGTGTTGTTTTCAGTCAACGTCTCGTAAATCACCACAGCTACGGACCAACAGCTAATTTTACATAAATTTCGTGTGAAACTATTGAAATAATACAATATTGATTGAAACACAAATGACACTATTTTTAGTTATGACAGTTAGCGTAAAATTAAACATTCGATTCTGAGGGGTCACCATAAGTGTCAAGTTCATTACCCCCAAAGAGGACGTTGATCTCAATAAACTTGACACTCAAAGTAACTCGTCAAAAGCAAACGATTAATCTTAGGTAAACATCAATATTGTTAAGGGTAGCACACTGTTGATCAACTGTTTTACTGTAACATAAGCTTTCGAAGACAACATTCTCCTTCATCAGATGTACTTGCAGAATGGACAAAGAAGCACAAGGCCAAATGCATTGTGAGTAATGGACAATGCTAAAGGGAGGTGTCAAAGTGAAAAGAAGGGTTTAAGCAAAGGTGTGAAACAGTGTATGTTTAGTGGTAGGAACAACCTGGCAAATTACAGCCAACAGTTATTTGTAATGTGTTAAAAATCTGTAAAAATAATAAGGTGGGCAAAATCATGCGTGATTTTTAAAACATTCGAACATTATACTCTGAGCACAGCAAAGTATCTCAGTGAAACATCTCTCACATCTTATAAATGCCATTCACTAATGAACAGACTTATGATTTAAAGTTTGACTGAGTTAAATTATACAATACTTTTGTGAACATAAAACTAAGCTGTCTCAGGTGTATCTTACCTCCCCTAAGCAGTAATACAGTTTCCAAAAGTGCTACCAAACTTCTTTCAAGGTCACTTCATTGTCAGCATACCTGAATGTCAATTTACCAGCACAATACTCGAAATATATTGAAGTATTTAAAAACCCATTCAGTATAGACAGAGTAATATATGCTACATTGGAAGTTGAACTGTGAAAACGCGTCAAATTATTGCATAGTTGAATTGGTTTGAAGGAAGATTTCAATTTCACAGTAGCTGACAGAGTCTCTTTCACTTTTGAAGTCTAATTGATATGTAAAGTGAGACTCAGATGTTTGAAAAACAAGTCTTCATATCCGTTTTTTTCACTTTTAGGAGATAGTTGCAAAACAGCACGTAATTTTGGCATGGTGATGAATGAAATGGGTAACCTTACAACATGACCAGTAACAATAACTGTGGATTGTGTTTTGGAAATAATTCTTTGCAGAATCAGCCATATTTTAGTGGTTGATCAGGCTCATCCAACAGCAAAGCATCAAAGATTAATAAACAAAATTTCCTGTTCAAGGTTATCAACTGTTTCATCAAAAGTGTGATCTTTCAATAAATTTGGTATTTTCATTATGTTTGGTTTCATGTAAATTTAGCAAGAATTCATCCCTAGCCAGTATTAATGAACGAAAATGAAATCATGCACGATGCAAAGCATACTATCAGTTTTCAAGACATCACGTGGAAGAACGATGGCCAATTATCTAAGTAGTAAAAGGGGGAAGGTCCCTATTATTTGTAAGCCTGAGAGACTGCTAAAATTCAAATTCATATCTTGATGATGAAGTACTTAATGTTTCCAAATTTAGCAATAACAAGTTATAAGACATCAGGAAGAATTTTCTTTATTTATAAATTTTGTAAAGTTACTTTTTACTTTTAATGTCCCATTGAATGAAAAATACCCCGTTTGTTGATTATGTAAAGATTTGCATTATTTTCCTGATTAAATTTACAAAGTAGAAGCGTCCATTTTGGTTTGCCTCAGTGCTAAGTATAGTTGTTGAAGTTCCCAGTTGCCTGAAAAGATTTAGTACAACGTCAACAAGCTTTGTAAAAGCAGATAGAAAACCTTTATCCGATATCTGTTTGCATCAATTATTTTTGCCATGAAAGGTAGTCTTGGTTACCCAGACTGCCCCGAAGTGCAGTGTGGGTAATAAGGACAACGTAATGAATAGGTCGAAGGGACAATTCCAAAACAGCTATGCCTTGTCGCCATTGGATTCGCGCTAGTTACAGCTTGTTTCAGGACAACACGCTGAATCCAGTTTCTCAATAACAAATACTGACAATGGGACTTTTTTGAGACTGTTTTTCTCCTCTGCTTTCGCGTTTGCGGCTTTTGCGATTTTTAAATCTTGCTAAAAATGAACGTGTAATATGAATACAGCAAAGGTAAGTTTTTTGACAATTTAACCTGTCAACATCGTAAGGCTGAACTTACCAAACACACCTCTCATGCCATAAACAACAGGTATTCAACTTTGACTATCAGTGGCTAGATATAGAAATAATTTAAAGCCCTATCATAGATATGTCTATTTTTCACAAATTCTTTTGAATTTTGAGCAAGTCCCTATTCTAAAATCATGCCACACCAGATATATGTCTCCCCGCGAGAAGAAGTTGACATAAAGGTATTGAACTTTTGAAATGATGACAGCAAAAATGTTGAGAATGAACAATTTAGACACTCATGCTGATACCTCTAGGCTACTGTCTTCAATGGTGTACTTATGAGTTAAGTAGAAAGAAACTTTGTGAAATCGTATTTGTTTGTCAATCACATTTATTCACAGCTGATGACAAAATGAACTGCTTGGCTCACTGTTGTGTGTTATTTTAGTAATGATTATACAAGATCTAGAATCAATTTCCCTCATTTCATAACTTTTGTCTCGAAAAAATCTAAAAGCAAACAGGTAGGCCTAGTATCGGAGCAGAAGCTGCAACTGTCGATAATTTTTTTAATAGTTCTACGTAATATATCAAATACACTTGCTTGCTGTGTTCCTACAGTGTGCTGAAATGCATATTATTCAGTTTGTCGACAAATGCTTGCATATAGGAATGTTGATACAAATGCTGGATACATATTCACAGGCTGTGTTAGCAAGCTGAATACTGGATAGTTCACACTCTGTAGGGAGTAGAACAAGAATACTGTTGTATACACAGAAAAAAATTATTGTCAAAATTATATCAAAGTTAATACAGCTACTGCCTCCTTGCAGTGTCACTGCTACTGTATACAATAGAAGTAGTGACAGATATAGCTCTGACTATGAAGTAGCTGAAGAAGAGTTCGGGTCATGTGACACTCATGACAGCGGAACATATATTTGTACACAAGATCAGGCCAGAAAGCAACACATCAAGACCAGGAGACGGGATAGTTATCAGGGACTTTTGAATTCTGGCGTATGAGAATAATCAAAAAAGATGGGGTCACCATGCTTGAATTTCTAAATTTTAATATTCTCATGGTAAATTAACACTATAAGTAAAATTTGTATAGTAAAGATTCTAATTTAAATAAAAAAATGTATGACCAGATGGACTTATTTTAATGTTACCAAATTTACCATGATGACACCAAAAAATTTCAACAATTAAAACTTTTATTTGATGGAATATTTTAACCCTCAAGTATTGTCAATTTTGTAAAATTTATAAGTAGCATCCATGTTGCCAGGAATTAACAATTTGCATACTCTTTCATGGTCATCATTTTGTGTGCTCTTCTGCAGGTGCCATTGGCGTGGCTAGATCGAGTTGGATTAAGTAAAAGTGGCTCTGACTGATAAATAAAAAGTCCTCTGATGTGTTAAAAATGAATCAATTTAAGAACTAGCTTTAGGAATATGGCTCTACAAACTGCTAATAGCAGGTAGTGTTGAACATTTGCGAGCAGAACTGCCAAATACTGTTTATATATTTTCATTGCATGCATCCCTAATACATATGTGGCTATATGATCAGTGTTATCCCCGAGCAATTATAGTGTGGTGGCCGCCATTCGTTAATTTTTGGTTAACAACAGATTGGTCTCCACTCTACCAGAAAATCCTGGGAAGACCACTGATGATAATGGGTGGGGACTTGAAATTTTTGATCATACAGACGGGGGACTTAAAATTTTTAAAGCTATTTGAGGGAGCTGAGAGAAAATAAGATTTCAGTCACGATTCCTCGAGACCCCCCTCCTCCCCCAACCATTATTTGTGAACGCAGCCTAAAGATTGGACAGATTCCGTGACAGTATCAGGCCAACCATTTTCCATCTTAAAATCAAAGAGTGGCATTCGAGATACGGGTAAATTTCATTACATTATGGGTTCATACGACCGTTTTCATTAAAATTGGACCAAATTTTGATCCTGAATGTGCTTTCTTTGTGCTATCCGCGCAATCCCTGACCGTATTCGGTCACACACCCTGGAACCAAACAATGAAAGTTGAAATACGGGCATATTTCATGGTAATCAATTCGCATGACCATTTACATTAAAATTGGACCAAATTTCAATATTTTTTGTGCTTCCTTTGAGCTCTGTAACGAATAAAACTTTCTGCACACTATCACATTATTAAAGCCAAGCGACCGGACGTCACCATTTATTCGACTACACAAAGGAAATGCGTGGTGATAAAGTTGACAGTTCCAACTGAGGAATTTTTGCAGCAGCAAATTCCGGAAAAAGTGCAAATATATGGAAATCATCAAGAGTGCCATGATGCTGGATGGCAAACATAGCATTTGCAGTGGAAGTGGGTTCCAGAGGTTAATGTGACTCTCCGTTCATGCCTCAAGTACATGGGTCTCTCAAATAAAGAAATCAGGATGGCTGTACATATAACATCTCCATGACAGCCCTGAGAGCAACATACACTCTGGCTAGCAAGAAATAATAAAATCTTTGGAAGTTAGTACACAGACCGGAAGAGACAACAGCACGGAAAATGGAGAGGGAGGGTCCCCAGGGCCAAAGCACTTAACCTACCACCGCCCGTCCACAGTCTAGGGCAGCTGCAATCTGTTTGAAATCTGATTAGGTAGTCAAAAGATGACCCTGGGCTTGGTGTTATATCTTTTATTTTCTGTGCATGTCAAATAAAGGCAGTGTTGCAGACCATGCCAGACGTGGCTCTGGATGGTCATGGTGTTAACTTCATCGGTCATCCTATTTTTAATCAATTAATGAAAATCGGGATCACTAATTGGGTAAATTAATGAAAATCGGAATCACGAAGTGGGTAAATTGCCACACGCAAGTACGTTTTTAGTAGTCCTGAGTACGATAAACAATATTCATGACGTCATGTCAACTCCCATCGTAAAATGTAAACACAAAACAAATTCGACATTAGAAATTGGCTCCATCTGACTTCAGTTTCGGGAGAATCAATTTTACGGGAGGAAATAGGGGAAGGGGTTGCGTTTTACTACATGGTTCTGAGGGGTGTTCGAAGTTTGAACTAGGCGGTTTTGAGGGGGCATATTTGCATTAGCTGTAGGTCGGTCGCTGTGTTGTTTTCAGTCAACGTCTCGTAAATCACCACAGCTACGGACCAACAGCTAATTTTACATAAATTTCGTGTGAAACTATTGAAATAATACAATATTGATTGAAACACAAATGACACTATTTTTAGTTATGACAGTTAGCGTAAAATTAAGCATTCGATTCTGAGGGGTCACCATAAGTGTCAAGTTCATTACCCCCAAAGAGGACGTTGATCTCAATAAACTTGACACTCAAAGTAACTCGTCAAAAGCAACGATTAATCTTAGGTAAACATCAATATTGTTAAGGGAAGCACACTGTTGATCAACTGTTTTACTGTAACATAAGCTTTCGAAGACAACATTCTCCTTCATCAGATGTACTTGCAGAATGGACAAAGAAGCACAAGGCCAAATGCATTGTGAGTAATGACAATGCTAAAGGGAGGTGTCAAAGTGAAAAGAAGGGTTTAAGCAAAGGTGTGAAAACAGTGTATGTTTAGTGGTAGGAACAACCTGGCAAATTACAGCCAACAGTTATTTGTAATGTGTTAAAAATCTGTAAAAATAAGTAAGGTGGGCAAAATCATGCGTGATTTTTAAAACATTCGAACAATTATACTCTGAGCACAGCAACTTATCTCAGTGAAACATCTCTCACATCTTATAAATACCATTCACTAATGCACAGACTTATGATTTAAAGTTTAACTGTGTTACAATATACAATACTTTGTGAACATAAAACTTAGCTGTCTTAGGTGTATCTTACCTCCCCTAAGCAGTATACAGTTTCCAAAAGTGCTACGAAACTTCTTTCAAGGCCACTTCATTTTCAGCATACCTGAATGTCAATTTACCACCACAATACTCGAAAGATATTGAAGAATTTAAAAACCCATTCAGTATAGACAGAGTAATATATGCTACATTGGAAGTCGAACTGTGAAAACGCGTCAAATTATTGCATAGTTGAATTGGTTTGAAGGAAGATTTTCAATTTCACAGTAGCTGACCAGAGTCTCTTTCACTTTTGAAGTCTAATTGATATGTAAAGTGAGACTCAGATGTTTGCAAAACAAGTCTTCATATCCGTTTTTTTCACTTTTAGGAGATAGTTGCAAAACAGCACGTAATTTTGGCATGGTGATGAATGAAATGGGTAACCTTACAACATGACCAGTAACAATAACTGTGGATTGTGTTTTGGAAATAATTCTTTTGCAGAATCAGCCATATTTTAGTGGTTGATCAGGCTCATCAAACAGCAAAGCATCAAAGATTAATAAACAAAATTTCCTGTTCAAGGTTATCAACTGTTTCATCAAAAGTGTGATCTTTCAATAAATTTGGTATTTTCATTATGTTTGGTTTCATGTAAATTTAGCAAGAATTCATCCCTAGCCAGTATTAATGAACGAAAATGAAATCATGCACGATGGAAAGCATACTATCAGTTTTTAAGACATCACGTGGAAGAACGATGGCCAATTATCTAAGTAGTAAAAGGGGGGAAGGTCCCTATTATTTGTAAGCCTGAGAGACTGCTAAATTCAAATTCATATCTTGATGATGAAGTACTTAATGTTTCCAAATTTAGCAATAACAAGTTATAAGACATCAGGAAGAATTTTCTTTATTTATAAATTTTGTAAAGTTACTTTTTACTTTTAATGTCCCATTGAATGAAAAATACCCCGTTTGTTGATTATGTAAAGATTTGCATTATTTTCCTGATTAAATTTACAAAGTAGAAGCGTCCATTTTGGTTTGCCTCAGTGCTAGTATAGTTGTTGAAGTTCCCAGTTGCCTGACAAAGATGTTAGTACAACGTCAACAAGCTTTGTAAAAGCAGATAGAAAACCTTTATCCGATATCTGTTTGCATCAATTATTTTTGCCATGAAAGGTAGTCTTGGTTACCCAGACTGCCCCGAAGTGCAGTGTGGGTAATAAGGACAACGTAATGAATAGGTCGAAGGGACAATTCCAAAACAGCTATGCCTTGTCGCCATTGGATTCGCGCTAGTTACAGCTTGTTTCAGGACAACACGCTGAATCCAGTTTCTCATAACAAATACTGACAATGGGACTTTTTTGAGACTGTTTTTCTCCTTGACGGGCTTTTGCGATTTCTAAATCTTGCTGAAAATGAACGTGTAATATGAATACAGCAAAGGTAAAGTTTTTTGACAATTTAACCTGTCAACATCGTAAGGCTGAACTTACCAAACACACCTCTCATGCCATAAACAACAGGTATTCAACTTTGACTAACAGTGGCTAGATATAGAAATAATTTAAAGCCCTATCATAGATATGTCTATTTTTCACAAATTCTTTTGAATTTTGAGCAAGTCCCTATTCTAAAATCATGCCACACCAGATATATGTCTCCCCGCGAGAAGAAGTTGACATAAAGGTATTGAACTTTTGAAATGATGACAGCAAAAATGTTGAGAATGAACAATTTTGACACTCATGCTGATACCTCTAGGCTACTGTCTTCAATGGTGTACTTATGAGCTAAGTAGAAAGAAACTTTGTGAAATCGTATTTGTTTGTCAATCACATTTATTCACAGCTGATGACAAAATGAACTGCTTGGCTCACTGTTGTGTGTTATTTTAGTAATGATTATACAAGATCTAGAATCAATTTCCCACATTTCATAACTTTTGTCTCGAAAAAATCTAAAAGCAAACAGGTAGGCCTAGTATCGGAGCAGAAGCTGCAACTGTCGATAATTTTTTTAATAGTTCTACGTAATATATCAAATACACTTGCTTGCTGTGCTCCTACAGTGTGCTGAAATGCATATTATTCAGTTTGTCGACAAATGCTTGCATATAGGAATGTTGATACAAATGCTGGATACATATTCACAGGCTGTGTTAGCAAGCTGAATACTGGATAGTTCAACACTCTGTAGGGAGTAGAACAAGAATACTGTTGTATACACAGAAAAAAATTATTGTCAAAATTATATCAAAGTTAATACAGCTACTGCCTCCTTGCAGTGTCACTGCTACTGTATACAATAGAAGTAGTGACAGATATAGCTCTGACTATGAAGTAGCTGAAGAAGAGTTCGGGTCATGTGACACTCATGACAGCGGAACATATATTTGTACACAAGATCAGGCCAGAAAGCAACACATCAAGACCAGGAGACGGGATAGTTATCAGGGACTTTTGAATTTCTGGCGTATGAGAATAATAAAAAGATGGGGTCACCATGCTTGAATTTCTAGATTTTAATATTCTCATGGTAAATTAACACTATAAGTAAAATTTGTATAGTAAAGATTCTAATTTAAATGAAAAATGTATGACCAGATGGACTTATTTTAATGTTACCATATTTACCATGATGACACCAAAAATT
The DNA here is from genome assembly GCF_041260155.1 of Ptychodera flava. Taxonomy (NCBI): domain Eukaryota; kingdom Metazoa; phylum Hemichordata; class Enteropneusta; family Ptychoderidae; genus Ptychodera; species Ptychodera flava. Next base: position 20,360,749 of record NW_027248277.1, on the reverse strand, counting down.
TCAACAATTAAAACTTTATTTGATGAAATATTTTAACCCTCAAGTATTGTCAATTTTGTAAAATTTATAAGTAGCATCCATGTTGCCAGGAATTAACAATTTGCATACTCTTTCATGGTCATTTGTGTGCTCTTCTGCAGGTGCCATTGGCGTGGCTAGATCGAGTTGGATTAAGTAAGTGCTAAACTTCAAATTTAAATCTTGATGATGAAGTTATTAATGTTTCCAAATTTAGAAATAACAAGTTTTAGGAGATCAGAAAGAATTTCCTTTATTTATAAATTTTGTAAAAGTTACTTTTTATTTTTAATGTCTCTTTGAATGAAAAATACCCCTTTGTTGTATACGTAAAGATTTGCATTATTTTCCTGATAGAATTTACACAATAGGAGCATCCATTTTGGTTTACCTCATAGCTAAGTTTAGTTGGGGAAGTTCCCAGTTGCCTGACAACGATGTTAGTACGGCGTCAACAAGCTTTGTAACAGCAAATAGAAAAGCCTTGTCCGATATCTGTTTGCATCAATTATTTTTGTCATAAAAGGTAGTCTTGGTTACCTAGACTGCCCTGAAGTGCAGTGTGGGTAACAGAGACAACGTAAATGGATATGTCGAAGGGAAAATTCCACAACAGCTATCGTGCTAGTTGCAGCTTATTTTAGGACAACACGCTGAGTCCAGTCTCTCTTTAACAAAATACTGACAATGGGACTGTTTTTGAGACTGTTTTTCTTCTTGGTCGGGCTTTACCGATTTCTAAATCTTGCTGAAAATGAACTTGAAATATGAATACAGCAAAGGTAAAACTTTGACAATTTAACCTGTCAACATCATAAGGCTTATCTTATTAAACACACCTCTCACGCCATAAACAACAGGTATTCAACGTTGACTATCAGTGGCTAGATATAGGTATAATTTAAAGCCCCATCATAGATATGTCTATTTTTCAGATTATTAAGATTCTATTATAGAACTTATATCAAATACAGTTGCTTACTGTCTCCTGCAGTATGCTGAAGTGCATAATATTCAGTTTCTCGACAAAAGCCTGCATATAGGAATATTTGGGTGATAATTGAATTAGAGTCCAGACTGAAAGTTTTTGTCAATGGTGTAAATGTAGGATACATATTCACAGGCTGTGTTGAAAAGCTGAATACTGGACAGTTCAACAAAGTGTGAGGAGTAGAACAAGAATGCAGTTATATAAACCGAACAAAACTTTTATCATAATTATCAATGCTAATACAGCTACTTCCGTGATATTGCTTACTTGCAGTGTCACTGCTACTGTATACTATAGCAGTAGTGACAGAGATAGCTCTGACTATGAAGTAGCTGAAGAAGAGTTCGGGTCATGTGACACTCATGAAAGTGAAACATATTTGTACACAAGATCAGGCCAGAAAGCAACACATCGATGACCAGGAGACTTGAAAGTTATCAGGGATTTTTGAATTCTGTCATATAAGAATAATCAAATAATATTATATAGGGCTCAGCCCTTGGTGTCGCGCCAGGGGTTAAGATTGGCAATGTTATTTGTATTGATTCATGATAAAATGTAATTAATTGTTACTTCATAAACGTTTATATGACAACTATGCCCAGTTTCCCTCTGATGAAAGCAGTTCACGTACGGTACACGACGTCAAACCCTGCAGCAGTGCAGGTATAGATTTTCTGTAACGTGTAAAATTTTGGACAAAAATTGGCAATTTTTACAATGATATCACAACCTATTGCGTTAAAGAAGGGGCGTACTATGCAATCATTATCATTGCAATGGTAACCGCACTGCCCACCTTCCACTTGCAAGCTGAAAACTATAGCGTTCCGTCTAAAACTGGCAATTTTTGAATCTAATTATTGACACAGGGGGCGCTTTTCTAAAATTCAATCCCAGCACTCTTTGTGCATGCCACCGTTCATATGCACGACAGTTTTCTCCCTTTATCTATATTAACGATATTTTGTATCAGCGACAAGGTGCATAATAACATTTACTGGCTAATAAAAGAGGTATATTTTATAAATGGCATGTTATATAATAGTAATTTGTTTCGTATTTGTTTATTTACGAGTACTCAAGAAAAACATGGCGGCGCCCATGAAAGAAGGGTACACTTCCGGTTACTCACACAGTATATTATAAATATGCGCATGCGTAGTCAGTAAGCCGCTGGCGCGACTATTAAAGAAGAAAGATGGGGTGACCATGCTTGATTTTCTAAATTTTAATATTCTCATTGTAAATTAACACTAAAAGTAAAATTTGTATAGTAAACACTCTAATTTAAATGATAATGTGTGAAAAGATGGATTTATTTCCATTCTACCAAATTTACCATTATGACACCAAACTTATCAGCTACTAAAACGTTTATTTGATGGAATATTTAATCTTCCAGTGTGGTCAATTTTGTACAATTTTTAAGTAGCATCCTTGTATCCTGGAATTAACAATTTGCATACTCTTTCATGGTCATCATTTTGTGTGCTATTCAGCCACTGATATTCAGCGAGTTAGATTAACTAAAGTCGGCTCTGACTGATAAATAATAAGTCCTCTGATGTGTTAAAAATGAATCAATTTAAGAACTAGCTTTAGGAATATGGCTCTACAAACTGCTAATAACAGGTAGTCTTGAACATTTTTAAGCAGAACTGCCCAATACATGTTTATATATTTTCATTGCGTGCGTCCGTAATACTTATCGGCTATATGATCAGTGTTATCCCTTAGCTGCAGTACAGTAACTCAAGTTTTTGCCTGGGTATTTGGGTCGGACGGCAAAAATACCCGGGCAAAACCTCGAGCTACTGTACTGCAGCTATGTTATCCCCTGACCAATTATAGAGTGGTGGCCGCCATACTTTAATTTTTGGTAAACAATAGAAACTCATTACCACAACAATTACATTTATTGTTATGCAAATTGTTCTCCACTCGACCAGAAAATCCTGAAAAGAACACTGATAATAATTTAGGGGGACTTGAAAATTTTTGATCATATAGACGGTGGGACTTGAAAATTTTGAATGCAGCCTCAAGATGGGACACATTTCGTGACAGTATTCGGTCAAACATTTTCCATCTTAAAATCAAATTAGTTATTCGAAATATTGGTAAATTTCATTATGTTATTGGTTATCATGACCATTTTCATTAACATTGGACCAAATTTTGATCTTTAATGTGCTTTCTTTGTGCTATAAGCGTAATCCGTGACAGGAGTCGGCCACACACCCGGAAATCAAACAATGACAATCGAAATATGGGCAAATTTCATGGTTAATCAATTCACATCGCCATTTACATTAAAATTGGACGAAATTTCAATCTTTTTGTGCTTTCTTTGCGCTTTCTAACGAAAAACACTTTCTGCACATCATCCTTATCGGTCATCCAATTTTTAATCAATTAATGAAAATAGAAATTATGAATTTGGAAAATTGCCACACACAAGTACACTGTTAGAATTCCTGAGCACGATAAACAGCATTCATGACGTTACGTCAACTCCTATCGTGAAATGTTAACATCAAATCAATGCGACATTAGAAATTGGCTCCACCTGACTTCAATTTCGGGAGACTTAATTTTTACGGTATGGAAATATGGGAAGGGATGACTTTTACTACATGGTTCTGAGGGGGCTCGAAGTCTGAACTAGGCGGTTTTGAGGGGGCATATTTGCGCTGACACCTTCCTTTAGCGTTGTCCATTACCCACAATGCATTTGGCCTTGTGCTTCTTTGTCCATTCTGCAAGTACATCTGATGAAGGAGACAGTTGTCTTTGAAAGCTAATGTTACAGTAAAACAGTTGATCAACAGTGTGCTAACCGTAACAATATTGGTATCAGTCAAGATCAACACGGCTCTATTGAAACTTATCTTAGGCAAACTGTATCATAACAGGAGATATAAATACCAGTTTACTGTTCTTGTTCGTTCAAAAACTATTCTTCAACTTATTGTATTCATAGGACGTTCTTATATAGCTACAGGTCTATTGAAGTAGACAAACCCGCTGTAGTTATTGTCAAATGGAAATCCATGACAGTTGTATAATTACATACATTATGAACTATTAAGATAGTATTCATATCCCATCTTTTCAATATCCATCGATTCATGATAGTGTATAACGTTTCGTTCACTTTTGTTAGTGTTGTTATACTTCAACAAGCAGCTTCAGTAACATACAACTTCCCAAAACTTTGTAATGCCTAACGCCCCGAAGTTTTGTAAAACTAAAACCCCCTGCTATCCGCCCCCCCCCCCCATTACATGGTGCCAATTGACATCAATTTAGAATTTCATCCAGTTCGTAAATCCCATTTGCACTTTTGATTACAAATAAGGTTGGCCAATGAAAATAGCGCGCGAATTCTTATTTCAGAAATACAACACTAAAAAGTACATTCCAGGACATAATTTGGTCCAATTTTGATGTAAATATAGTGAAGCGATGAAATCATGAAATGATGAAAATGTTTAGGCTGTCATTCTTGATTTCGTGATCAAAAAATGGTTAGCCACATATCAAGGATTAACGGTCGGGAACTATTTTTATTTATTTTTTGTTTATTAGAGTGTGACCTATCAAAATCAGTAAGGTGGGCAAAATCATGCGTGACTTTTTAATAAAACATTCGAACAAAATTAGAGTTATAGGGTTTTAAATAGGTCGAGCTACCGGAAACACATCTTTTTATTTCGCCTTAGCAAAGATGTACCATCGACAAAATGATGCGTTTTGCTTAAGTGTTCACACGTATATGTGTCAACGGAATGATTTATCACAAACATTAACAAAATACCGCAATTATACGGTGTCGATCAAATTTGATCAGAATTGGTATATACCAGTATGGGTTACCAATGATCAACAATAAATGTTTCTATCTGTTCAGTGGAGGAAAATTCTACGTTGATGTTATGGCAATGATTTCTGCACAGTACAACCAGAAATATTTAAACAAGAAAAACAAGAATGACAAAAGTAATTAAGGTCTAACTTTAGGTACTGGAGGTCAACTTTAGCAACATGCATAGCAGAAACAAGCCCCTCTTAGTTTAGTATAAACGGTCTTCCCCATCTACTGTCTATGGTTGCAGCTGGTCTGTTAATATGTAACAGTTCATAAACAATGACAGGAAATGAGTCAAGATCAGTGGAGTTTGCCTGTTTCTCACTGGCATGCCTCCTGCACATTTGCAGGATTTCACTTTTTCTTACCTCATTTGCACATTTTTGACACTGATGTGTTCATTTGAACAAATTCACATCTCAACCCCTGCATCTACCTGGACACCAAATACTGAGATGGTAGCTTTGGTGGTATGGGAGCCTTTGTGTGTGACGGACATACATCCGCACATACCCACAAATATACAGACATACAGACATGCAAATCAGATGCAAATGAACTGATTCAGCTTATACGATAACCTCACATTGGTACACCAAATGTGAGCTAACAAGAACAGTTGACCACGGAATTGAAAAAATTTGTCATTCTAATATCATATTTCGCCAGGAAAAAATTCCGCACAGTGGGACAATTTGGGGTGTATCAATTGTGTCGGAACAATACTAGGCATCTTTTTGCACATCGTGAGCAAAGTTGGGCACATTACATTTTGAATTTTTAATGGTCTCAAACAAATATATATGAGTAAATAGAGCACAAAGTGTATTCAATGTTTTTGATCAATAAGGGAAAGGTTTTTAAAATTGCAGCTCTATCATTATTCTAAGTAATTTAAAAGCAACAAATTCTTAGATAATTAATAATTATCACAAATGACCATAGGTCAACAAGAAACACGCTTTTGGTGTTTCTTGTCTGTGTTGGTCTCAGTTTTTAAAGATTGTTTTGACTTGCTACATGGAAGTTGCCTTTAGAGTGGCAAAACTGAAAGTAAAAGAATGCCTAAGAAAATAAGACGTTAATAAACATACCTATTTTATACTTATGTAAATAAGTGACAGGAGTTGTCCAATGTGTGTACTGTTGACGATATAGTTCTCATCCACTAACAGAAAGTACAAGTCGTCACAGGACGCAGTTTAGAAATACAGGTAACTAACAAGTCATTGGTCTGAACAAGGTCAAAGGGCGGGTCAGACTAAACCATTTTGGAGCTCGAGGGAATTATACTGTGCGCACAGCAAAGTATCTGAGTAAAACCTCCGTCATATCTTATAAATGCCATTCACCAATGCACAGACTTATGATTTAAAGTTTGACTGCGTTAAAATATACAATACTTTTGTAAACATAAAACTTAGCTGTCTCAGATGTATCTTACCTCCCCTAAGCACTAATACAGTTTCCAAAAGTGACAGGCAAGTTCTTTCAAGGCCACTTCATTGTCAGCATACCTAAATGTCAATTTAACAGCACCATACTCGAAAGATATTGAAGTATTTAAAAACCCATTCAGTGTAGCCAGAGTAATATATGCTACATCGAAATCGAACTGTGAAAACACGTCAAATTATTGGTTTGAAGGAAGATTTTCAATTTAACAGTAACTGAACAGAGTCTATTTCACTTTCGCTTTGAAGTCTAATTGATATCCAAAGAATGACTCAGATGTGTGAACAACAAGTCTTCACCCAACTCTTTCACTTTTAGGAGAGAGTTGCAAAACAACACATAATTTTGGCATGGTGATGAATGAAATGGGTCACCTTACAATAAACAACTGGAAACCTTTTTGCAAAATCGGCCATATTTGAGTGATCAGTCAGGCATATCCAACTGCACAACATCGAAAATTAATGAATTAAATTTCCTGTATCAGGTTATTAACAAATGTCACAAGTTTCATCAAAGTGTGATCTTTCAATAAATTTGGTATCGGTTCAAAATGATCAGTAGTGATACAGTTTTCATCATTTCAAGGCTGGTGAAAGGTCTACAAATTATTTTCACTAAGATGTTTGGTTTAATGTAAATTTCGCCAGAATTCATCCCTAGCCAGTATTAATTAAAAAAAAATAAAATCATGCACAATAGAAAGCAGACTATCAGGGCAAAATAAATATTTTTAAGTACTGATATTGATTTTTTTATTTTATTCCCTGTGCATAAAATAGGTGTCAGTAAAAATATGTGAAACGCCGTTCAGTATCTTTGAAAAAACAAAATATGAGCATAAAGCTAAACATGCTTTCGAAAAGCAGTTGTTTTTATGTATTTAATTTCTAATTTTGTGTTGCCTTCTGTTCGACGTCCCAAAGCATGATTAATCAAAAACACACTGAGATGAGTTGAGAACATCTTGTGTAATTGTAGACTGAATAGAAAAAAATTATCTCTCAAGACACTAATAATGGACAAATTAATTCACAGTATATTTTTTTAGCCTGGGGTAAAGTTCAAGGGTCGAAAAAACATTCAAATATCAGATCTTCACTTTTGGAAAGTCCAAGGTTTGGTATTGAAAAACAGTGTTGTGTATATTCTCATGATAGTCTGGTTGTTATCAGTTTACCTTTGACCCCCCTGAGGTCACCCAAGGTCAGCATGGCATGGTTGATGGACAAAAATAAAGCTGACAGATTGTGTTGTGTTGATACCTTTCCTTGGACCACACAGAGGTGAAGCTCTATTGTGTCTTTTGTGAATAAAAAAGAACTAACGACTCAACCATGTTAAGTTATAAATTTGTTACATCAAACTGCAGTTTGAGATATTAAAGGTGTTACGAAAACCTTCAATTTTATCTCTCTCTCCGATCAACCTACCCAACCACACTTTTCACGACCTTAGAATGAGCAGAAGCCAGGAAAATACAATGTTGACTGATGACAATTGACACTGGATGACGGATGACAAATAATAATAGACAACCACCTATTTGATACACTCCATGTTGCTGACAGAAGAGCTAAAAGTAAAAATACCATAGACCTTGCACACACTTCGCAAAGCTCCATATGTAACAATTTAATTAATTGTTTACTTTGTACTTTAAAGGATCAGACGAGGTGTGGATTTGGGAAAAGACTCAAATCTGACTCCAAGCTTAAGGAATGATCTGGTAAGCTGAAACCTATTGGTGTTTCATTTTCATGGCCAGAGCAGAACATTTGATTTTACACGGAGAGAATTGATCAACAACTCGATAAAGAACTGAAACATTTTCCTTGCACAAATATCTGCCATTTATGTTTACCACTCGATATCTAGAGACAAGTTACACAATTTTTTGTCAATTCCCAAACAATTCAACAACATTTCGCCTGCAAGGCTGCATTCACAGACACTTCTGGAGGGAGAAATTGCAGGAAATGAAAGTGGTATTGAAAAGGAATTTGGTATTCAATAAATTTTCAAGTGTGCCCCTTTGAAACATCATTTTTTTGGTTCCCCCCTCGTGTATTGTAAATTTTTTCAAGTCCCCCTGAAATCTCTTGCCCACTCCACCTCCAGAGATGTTTGTGAATGCAGCCTAATTGACAGCTTCATAGAATCCTGTTACAGTTGTCTTATTTCCAAAGCTGCCGATGAAACAAATTGACCAATTTGATAGAAAATTTTTAAGGAAAAAAAAGGACTAACATCATGTAAATACTCAATGTCAATAAGAACTAATGCAAGAACCAGGGATGAGGGCTTGCCCCTTTAAGTTTGGAGGGTTGCGTCATCAATGACATACTACAGGAAAAATTAGAGTCCAGGATATTTTATTGATAAATCCTTCATGAGATAACAGAATGTATAATTTCCATTGCCTGTAATGTATGATCCATTTTCCATGTGCCTCAGGGACAGATTAATTGGGACTCTCAATTGTTTAATACTTCTATTTTGATTTACTACTAGTGGGGATTCATTTTAAATCTTTTGGAGTAGGAAAATGTTCACTGTCTTAGGTTTGCAAAAATAACAAATTTAATGCATCCCCATAGAGTTAACACAGGGGGCAACCATTTTGAATTTTCAAAAATCATTAAAATGTCATGCAATTTTTTCTGTAGTACCAAATTTTGCATGGTGTCCCCAAATTTTTATTCTTGATTTGGTAAGAGTATGTTTGAAAGTTTTATCGAGGAAAGTTTGAGCAAAAGTTTAAGTCTTTCACTTCAAGGAGCTTCCTGTTCTTTTCTAAAACCATGTCACTCAGCTGGACATTCAACTTGTCAACGTCAGTATTGTGCTAAGCTATTGTTGACAACCGGATTTAAGGTAATTTGCCCCTCAAAAAATAAAAGTATTGAAATTTAGCTCAAGCTTCAGTCAACAAACTTTGAATTTCTCTTTCAAAATGTAGAATAAAATTCGGGATCACCATGCAAATTTTTGGTTCAACAGAAACAAAGTACCCGATATTAAACAGTATTTGAAATTCAAAATGGCCACCATCGATGTATAATCTCTATGGAGGAAAATAAAATTACCAATTTTTAGAAATTTAAGCTGGTGAAACTTTATTTACTCCATAAACTTCAAATGAGCCCCTGTAAGTGTAGAGCCAAATAAATATTATAAAAGCTTCAGGGGCCAACTATCTGTCCCTGAGGTAAATTTTTTCTTATAAATTCTGGGCCAGAATTGACCTGTCAACAACACTATTGCTCTATTGCACAAATCAAATTGTGTTTGAGAGGCTAATATTTGAAGTTGGATATAAATGACAGAAAGGAACAGAAAAATGCATTTGCTTTATAGATTAAAAACAGTGAAATTGTAATCAAAAGAAACAAGTGTTCATTTGACTAGAGCTCATCGGCATTTAAAATATTGTGTCGTCTAGCTTTATTACAACCATACCACTTTGGTAAACTATGCACCTATCGGTATTTTCTACCATGGGAAGGGTGGGGGAAGTGTGTGGGTCTAACAGGGTGGGGGAGGTGTGCAAGCCTAACAGGGTGGGGGCAGTGTGTGGGTCTGACAGGATGGAGGAGGTGTGCAGGTCTAACTGGGGAATTTGACATGCATCTTCCAAGCCATGTCAAGTTCCCCACCCACATGATGCAAAGATATATCAAATACCAACAGGCAGGTGAATTCGGCAAATTCTTGATGGGATACAAACTCACAACATATGGCACCCAGTCATAGAGGCAACATGTAGATCATTTACAACTTGATATCTGTTAAAATTAAAACTTGCCTTTTGCAGCATTGTCAAATTTCCCCAGCAAAGGCATATCATAATGACCAAATTCCCCTGTCTCAGGATATTATTTGTGATCAATATCTCCTGTTGCCCCCATTTCCACACATCCCCCATCTTAGAAACCATTGACAGGTACATTAGCATTTTGAAAATCTGATGATTTTTACTGATCAAAATTTATACATGTAGATTTCAATATTGGTTTGACATGACTTTCAAAAGTATACACCAGAATAGAATTTCAAGAATGAAATTTGTCTTCTACAAATTTCCGTTAGAACATTTTGCGAGTATGGCAAACATTCCCTGAATAGAGCATCAAAAAGGAATCAATAAACATGTTTTTGCAGGAAATTTACATCCCTTTCACCACCATGGTTTGGCCCAAACCATTGTTATCAATGGTGATTGTGGACCTGTTTACAGGGAATTGGGGTGAGCCATCAAAACATTTGCTGAGTAAAGAGAGTTCCATTCCCTAGTACAAGATAAAAGCTGGAGCTAAGCATTGGCAAGTGTGGAGCTAAGCATTGGCAAGAAAGCTGGCAGTGCTGTTCTATTCAACTTCAAAGAAGATGTGAGTACTTGGGATTGACATCCAATGTACACCCAGGACACGGAAAATCTTTGGTCAGAAATGGTTCATACCTGCAGTGAGAAAAAAAGTATTATTTATACTTTGGAATTGATTGCAACTCAAATAAATAACGAAATTTTTAAAATGTGTTACAGGCACTTAAAATAACTTTTTCACAATGATTTGGATAAACTTGTTATCTAATACACTGTAAATATCTGACTCAATTTATAAAACCTATTCTGCTTGTAATCAATCATGACTTCCAAAACTGACACGTGTGGAAGTGTCACCGTCCAACAGAATGCATTTAAAATGCCTTTTACTACAATTAAGAATTTTGTTATTTTGTGAGGATATACTGAGACATATGTAAAAATAGCACAAAATGAAATCCAACTCTAGCATTTTACATATAACACCAATGTCACATTTCATGTATGCAAACATCTATGTCACCATGACAATGTTTAATGTGAATCAACTTGACTTACTACAAACCGAGCATTTTTAATGAACTATGCAGCTATTTTAATATCAATAACTTTATCACTTAAAAACACAGAGGGTGCAGTAAGGCAAAAATTATATATATATAATATATATATATAATTTTTGCCTTACTGCTCCAGGATTTTCTGAGAGAGTGGCGGCTAATTTGCATAACAATAAATGTAACTGTTATGGTAATGAGTTTCTATTGTTTACCAATATTATATTATACTCTATAATAGCTCTGGGGAGAACACTGCTGTATATATATATATATATATATATATATATATATATATATATATATATATATATATATATATATATATATATATATATATATTGTTAAGAAATATATCGATATATCAAAGTCACCCTTTCTTGACCATAGTTGATGAACTACGCAGGTACAGTTATTTTAATATCAATAACTTTATCACTTAAAGACACAGAGAGTGCAATAAGGCAAAAATTATAATATATATATATATATATATATATATATATATATATATATATATATATATATATATATATATATATATTTATATATATAACATATCGTCATCGATGTGATATATATATATATATATATATATATATATATATATATATATATATATATATATATATATAAACATATCGTCATCGATGTAAGTGTGAACCTATGTATAGGGAATTAGAAGTGAACAGGTTTGATGCCAAAAGCAGAGCGTTTTATAGGAAGCACATCCAAGTTTAATATTATTTTGCTCTGACCCAGTCAGTTATTTCAAGCTGAAGTAACAATGAAGCTATTTATAGTATTTGGATGAATCATACAATGAAAGTAATTCTGAGGGTGTTTGGTAGCATATATAAGACTTCTCAGGGCCATATTTAAGCAATAAAGCACATCCAGCGATGGTATACCAGGAGATTTTGACCAGTTAACGACATATATGCACAAGCGATAGCGAGTGCATGTATGTGAACTGATCAAAATCGAGTGGTATACCGTCACTTGGTGTGCTTTATTGCTATTATATCATAACAATATATTGAAATTCTGGCATGGAACTTCACAACAGAGTTTTGCTGAGAGCTTGCACGTATGCCAGCCATGGTATATCGCCAATATACCACTTTTTTGCGTCTCGACCAACCAGATTACTGTATTTGCACCATCAATATACTGGTATGATATAATATTATATATTTCGCAGCAATATAATCACTGAAGGAGTGATACGTCATGCTCATTCAGGGGCTCATTTTCTAGATGTGGTCAGGAAAAAAGTATGTATGCTTGCGCTTACACTTTTTCCACCAAATGATGACAATAATAGCTTGTTTTTTACTAGCCTTATTATTGCTGTTTGGACATGTGCCTCATTGTTCTACAAGCAGGTAAAAGTGTAATATCAACCAATCAAAAACTGCAAGACTTGAACTCCTGGATTTTCAAAATTCGCAGTACTTTATAGATGCTATGCAGACGACAATTTTTATCATGCTATAGCCAATCAAATGCTCAGATTTTCACTTTTAGTTGTATTTTCAGAGTTCAGGGACTGAGTCTTCTAATAAGAACAAAGTTATACCCTTGCCTTAGTCAATCATTTGACTTGATTCAGACAAACTAAAATCACTTTAAAGACCTGTGTCAGGCGTCAGATTGTCCTGCCAGGAAATTTACTTACTAGATTTCAATTTCAATGGAAAACAAAAGGCTATGACACCTCCATAATCCTTTAACAGACTAGAACAAACTTGATCCCGGGATCCAGTCCCCGGCTTTTAAGTAACTTTTTGGCTGATGGGATTCTAGTTGTATGGTGTATGACTACTGGAAACTCTAAAAATATTTTCTAAGTGAAATTGTTCTACAGAAAGGTTGCTATTTTCCAAACTCACCAGAAGTTGACTGCAACGTTGCGGTTTTCCGTTAAACTTGGAAAAGACTGGACTTCATGCCACCAGAATGCCGGCATGAACAAAACCTCACCCTCAGAAATGGTACAGTTCAGGGGATATGTCTTGGAAAATTCTGGAAACCTCTGGAAAATTATTGGTAATACCAGAACGTTTTGTTAGAATACGAAAACAGCTGTGCAGTTTTTTCAGCTTTTGCTTTTTCTATGGAATGCCATTTTGAACAGTCTGGAGAACAAAATTACAAACACAGACATAAATTGAACAACTGAAAATTGAGAACTGCAAAATCTAAAATCGTATGGTATCTAATTTTTGTCTACGTAGAGTCCACACAGATAAACACGTACACCATAAACAAATTCAATATTATTATAATACATGGGTTTATGTGCCCGAGAGCAGGTGACAATTTGCCCGATGCCAGGCATGTATTCAGGCAATAATATTTTTATTACATACCTCTTCACAGTTAATGCTATATGACATTTATTTACATGCAGGGCATTTTCAAACAATATTACCATTATCAACAGGCATCAAACAGATTTTAACAAAAGTCAAAATAGCAGTGTGCCCATGGATATTTTATATCTAGCGTTAAGCATCTGCTTTGATGTCGAAAACGTCGAAGGGCTTCACTGGACCGGGTAACCATTGAAGCCGGTCAGTACATCGTTCACCAGTCTGTTAACTTCCCGGATGTTCCTATTCAAATCAATGCACTGATTTTCACTCACATCAAGGCATGTTATAAACAGGGTTTAATGACACCCACTTTTTGAAATATTTTAGAGTTAACAAACACAAACAAACACACTGATAGAAAAGGACCAATGTAAAAGCTTGCAATGTTCTCACAAACCTATGAATAAAACTACCAAGAGATTTGTCAAGTCTATGCTGGACATGAAAAAAAAAAACTAACATCACAATGCCTGGTTTTTGTTGTGTAACAATTATAGGAGGGGAAAGACAGCTTGTTACTAGGTCTGAAATATTTGTATAATGGCATACAAATGAAACTGCCGGTATCATGACAAAAGTTTTGGGTATGATCAGGTCGGTCAAAATCTATCAACAAAGGTTGGTACATTACGTGTATTATGATTGCACACAGATGCATAGATGCTTGCTGGTATATGGTAAAAGTTCAAGAACGTCATTTAATTGGGAGAAAAGAACAAGTTCAAGGTCAAATACGATAATCTTTCACCTTTCACTTTTCATAGCCTGCAAGATTGTTTACTCAAGGCAGCAGCTTTCAGTTATCATCTTCACTCAAAGAGGAAGCAAGAAGAAGAGCGCCCTCAAGTGACAGATTGTCCAACCTAACTTGAACTGTTAGAAACCGTTGCTGGGTATAAACAGCATTCCTAGGGATGGGAGTGCACAAAAATTACAGGACACATAAATTGCAAATTAACAAGCGTGGTATATGGAATCTATAGTGAACAATGCAGACACATAGTGTACGTGAGCGAAACTGGAGACACAATATACACTCGCATACAAAATCACCTATCTACAATACGCGCAAAAAAAACAGGATCCGGTACCAGTTCATTTCAATTCACCAAATCCCCAAAGAGCCGACTTCAAAATAATTGGACTTGAAAAAACATGGAACAGTAAGTCATATAGACTAACACGAGAAACATTCTGGATAAAAAAACTAAACACCCGTGGGAATAATGGTATCAACCGAAGACAATAGACCATTTGGATCATGTGACATCACATGACAGGACAGCAGAGTAATGAAATGGATAGGGCCCTCTGAAGCAGCCCAGCAAAGACTGGGCGATACGTCTTGGCCAGGACCATCTTCAGATTTACTCATATATATATATATATATATATATATATATATATATATATATATATATATATATATATATATATATATATATATTATATATATATATATATATATATATATATATATATATATATCGAAGTATACAGATGTCCTGGTGGGAAATTACTGTACTCTATGCTAAGCAGAGCGCTATAAATAAACAAATTACTTCAAGTACAAGGTAATGAAATCTATGACTTAAGTTTCATGCATCCTGCAATCCTCAGATAGAAGTGAAAGGATTACTAGCTTGACACTCTTACACATATGATTGGGACGAACCATCTCCGGAAATCAGCGTAAGGATAAACCACCTGATTGTAATTGACCCGGCATGCCCCTTGAAGGTAACTGTCAAGTCAAAGGCGTGGTTTACAAGGCCAAAGTATCAACGGAAGACAAGGCAGAGAGGGTTTACATCGACCTCACTGATAACACCTTCAAGACGCGCTACCCTAACCACATGCAATCGTTCCGCAATGAGAAATACAAAAGCAATACCGAGTTGTCAAAATTTGTATGGAACTTAAGAAGCAAGGACCAAGTCTTTGACATTTCGTGGTCAAACATTGACAAAGCATCAAGCTACTTTAACATAAGCAAGCGATGTAATCTTTGTATATCAGAAAAGCTGCACATTATCAATGCTGACAAATCTACACTGTTAAACAAATGCTCTGGGTTGGTTTCGCCACCAAAACATATATTATTTATCAAATTTTAAGACCACCTACAAATAGAATGGTTCGTCTCAATCATATATGTGAGAGTGTGAAGTTTATATCTATATACACACACAGACAGAGATATATATATATATATATATATATATATATATATATATATATATATATATATATACATACATACATACATACATACATACATACATACATACATACATACATACATACATACATACATACATACATACATACATACATACATACATACATACATACATAGATACATACACACACACATACATACATACGTGGCCACTTCTCTCATGTTAGCTCTACAGGGAAAAACGGAATTACGTTTTTCGACAAAAATTAGATTATAAAAATTTACTTTTCTCCTAGAGCTTAAATGTTGTGTAATTAGTAATACTTTATAACGTCTTCATTTGAATTTGTACTTTGTTGACTTTGTTAGCAATCTTATATAAGGTTTCTTGTCTCCGCTATATTAATTGTACATCGATCATTCATCATTCTGGAATGTAGAGAATCTGTAGCGTTCTGCAGTCTATACAAGAGATATTTTCCCGACAATTTTGGGAAATCTAGTAGATCGGAGTAAAATTTGTGAAGTTAACACCAACCTTTTTAGCTCACGTGTGTAAACACGTGGGCTATTGTCATAGCGATGTCTGTCTGTCTGTCCGTGTGTGTGTGTGTGTGTGTGTTAGTGTGTGTGTGTGTGTGTGTGTCTGTCTGTCTGTTTACACGATAACTCAAAAACGCCTGAACGGATTCAAGTCAGATTTGGTACACAGGTACAGTATGCTACTTGCAAGAACTGATTAGATTTTGGTTAGTGTGGCTTGCATATTAATGAAGTTATGCAATATCGTTTTTTTCTGTACAATGGTTTCCCTATGGAGACGGTAATGACAGTGTAGCCATATATCAAGAAATACTGCACAAAATTCATGAAACTTTTTACAGATGACAATCTCAGAACATTATGATGGTACTGTTAGTGTCATGGCAATTACCTTCTCATTTGCATATTTAATGAACTTTTGTTATAGCGAGATAACTCTGAAATTCCTGCACCAAACTTGATGATACTTGCAACAAATAATGATCTGATATATATCTAATTATACTTTGAAGCATTGGGCAGTGTCAAGTTAATAAATAGGTCATTTGCATATTTTATGAAGTTTTGTAATTAGTCATATAACTCCAATATAACTTGACCAAATGTGATGAAATCTGCTGCAGATACTGATCTGACTAATATCTAACTGTAGTGTAAAGCATTAAGTAGTGTGAAATTAATTAAGGGTTCATTTGCATATTTAATGAAATTTGTAATTAGGTATATAACTCTGAAATTACGGCACCCAAATCTTTGAAATTGGGTACAGATATTGTTTTGATAAATATCTAATTGTACTGAGAAGCATTTGGCAGTGTCAAGTTAACAAATAGGTCATTTGCATATTTTATGAAGTTTTGTAATTAGTGATATAACTCCAAAATAACTGCACCAAATGTGATGAAATCTGCTGCAGATACTGATCCGACAGATATCTAATTGTGGTGTAGAGCATTTACTTGTGTGAAGTTAATTAAGGGTTTATTTGCATATTTAATGAACTTTGTAATTAGTGATATTACTCCAAAATTACAGCGTTAAATTTGATGAAACTTGCTACAGATGTTGATCTGATAAACATCCCGTTGTACTGAGAAGCATTGAACAGTGTCAAGTTAATAATTAGCTCATTTGCATATTTCATGAAGTTTTATAATTAGTCATATAACTCCGAAATAACTGCATCAAATGTGATGAAAACTGCTGCATATACTGATCTGACAGATATCTAACTGTGTTGTAAAGCATTTAGTAGTGTAAAGTTAATTAAGGGTTCATTTGCATATTTAATAAACTTTGTAATTAGGTATATTACGGCACCAAATTTTGTGAAACGTGCTACAGATATTGATTTGATAAATATTTAATTGTGCTATGAATCATTGAATAGTGTCAAGTTAATTTAGGGATAATTTGCATATTTAATGAACTTTGTAATTAGTGACATTACTCTAAAATTACAGCATTAAATTAAATGAAACGTGCTACAAATGTTGATCTGATGGATATCTAATCGTCCCATGAAGCATTGAGCAGTGTCAAGTCAATTAACAGCTCATTGCATATTAAATAAAATTTTGTAATTAGCGATTAAACTCTGAGAGTACTGTGCTAAGTTGAAAAAACCTGCTACATATACTGATAACATATATCTTATTGTTCTGTGAAGCATACTACTATTTATGAACCTGCTGTAAACACGTGAGCATATTCAGTTCATATCTGGTATTGTTATTCATTATCCTCCGTGGGTGGATGTGGAGATGAATATATTATAATTGTTTATATGACTGCTAACGTCGTGTATTTTATATAATTAATTGAGTGGCATTGTGTCAAGATTAAACATGTCTTTTACAAGTTGTTAAAGACTATATTGTATGCGGTCGATGATTTTGTGAAGTTTAGACATTGATTGAAATAAAAAACCTTAACTTTACAGGTATATATATATATATATATATATATATATATATATATATATATATATATATATATATATATATATATTGAGAAAAATGTGTTGGTGTTAAGATTGATACAAGCTAGTATGCAGTCATCAGTTTACTTCAAAGTCAATGCGAATTTCTAAAATGATAGCACTTAATTTTTGCACAAAATATTAAAAGTGTATCTTCGACAAAATCAAATATCTAAATTATCCAGTTTACCCTATTTTTCAGATCGAACTCACCCACAGCGTACGTGCATAGATTGTCATTTATTGCGAGGTCATTATGTATATTAGCCAAGTGATAATGTCAAAGAGTGGGCTTTATTTCACCAATTAACCAATAAATCATGGCTATGATATGGCTGGATCTGCAGATGTACCTTACATGGAGTCACATTATTGTTGGGAATATTTTAATAAATTACTGTGTTCGCTAAGCCAAAAGCACTAACCTTTTACGTTCACCGCTACATGTCTTTTCATACTTTATTAACATCTGTGCAATTCATAATGTTATTCTGAAGTCAAGCCAGTAAGAAACGCTGTTTAAGCCGTCTTATTTAGGATGTCAGCTTTCAATGAGACTCTTCACTTTGCCATCCGAAATGAGTGACGTAAAATAATACTATCATTATTGAAGAACGACTGAGTGCTCATACCATCATTACCATCAAAATGAGGTCGTATAATAGCGTTGGCTTAGAGACCGCCACACAGCAGCAGTAATGAAGTATTATGGCCAAACTTATTCGCAACAATTAGTCCTAAATAAAGTGAAACAATAATAATAATAATAATAATAATAATAATAATAATAATAATAATAATAATTATAATAATAATTATAATAATTAATTAATATAAGTAATATATAGAAATAATAACGCGAATAATAATAGGTTCAATTTCCATGAAAATTTCACAAGTAGGGTATTTTGGGTCGAAAAGACCAAATATGATATCGATTTTACTGCCCCATGTTTCCATGGTAACCATTTTAGGGTTGAAAATATCAATTTTTCTCATATCCCATGAAATAATTTTTCAAGCATTTTTAATTTTGTTTCATGCAGTCATCTCAAATAAGTGTTATGTAGTATATTACTAACTTCGCATTCATCGAATTAAGTTTATGCCTTCAAATTAATTTTATGTGATAAAATTAATTCTACTAGTATCTCAAATTAATTTGTGAACCCAATTCCCCTTAGCACTCAAGATTCACTGGTACTTATTTATTTTATGGATTGACAATTAATAATTTCTTTGTCCCATTCCAGGAAGAGTACTGAAGACAAATTATTTCTGATTGTTTAACTATAGTAAAATTATGACCATGTAGTGGTGCATTATTTAAGTGTGACCTGGCGTGACCCCATAAACTAGCTACTAGCTAGATCCCTTTCCATGGTAGCAACGGCTTAATTTGAATATGGTGCCTGTATACCTTTAAACACTTTTGAAAAACCCAGCAGGCCAAGATAAGGGGGAAATTTTACAAGATATCACGTTTAATACTGCCCTACTTGACATAGTATAGGGCTCTCACTGTGCGAACGTCGTAGGAAACACTTATTGCAACAATTTACCTAAATATAAAGAATCGGCTGTCAAAACTGTGGTTGCTAACCAACCGGAGGTAAACAGTGAGACTAAACGTGCCCGTACGAGCGCAATAGACTAATCGTTTTGGAGCGTGCCAAAATTATAGAAAACTGCAAAGAGTAGTCGTTTTGGCGTGTGCCGGCTAATCGGACTACAAAAACAGGAAACCACAAAACCGCAAAAAGTGATAAAGAAATGTAAATAGCTATGGAATAGTTTCTATAAAAATCTCTACATATGTATATCAACCTGAGGAATAAGATTTTGACCTGTAGCACGATGCTCAATGGAATAGCCAGTATTATTGTGAAAGGCGTTAGTCATATCAAACTACTGACGTGCTACAAATAATAAATCTTCCCACCTTTCAGCTTGGTGAAAAACGCATTTATTGATTCGCCAAAGGCCTGTGGATTAGCTTATTTTTGCACAAGTTCTACATGGACATAGGAAAAAGTTCGACTCACCCTCTGGATTGTTGAGCATACAACTGACTGTTTCAGTGAATCCGACATGATGAGAGTTCTCGAATCAAAAACTGTACTGTAGTCGTGCTCGAATACAAATGTCTTCTCATTAAATTACGTCATTGTTATACAAGAGTTAGCCTTCCAAAGTCTGTCACCATGTTTTTTTCAAAGTTTTGAGTAGAGGGCGGCCCCGGTGGTGGCAGTCCCCGGGTTGGTGGGTACCCATGCGCGTTACCGAATTCACGGAAAAGGGGGTTTTTTCTTCAGTCATCTCGGAGATTCTAGGTCCGTGAAATCGAGAAAAAGGGGTACGTTTTCAGGGTAAGCTCCGAGATTAAGCCAGATGAACTTAAAGTAAAAGAATTTGTGAAAAACATAAATGCAAAATCCAGAAAAAAGACTGACAATGTGAAGAATAAGCAAAGAATCCTAGAAACACGAGGGACACTAGATGATGGGAGTTGTATTGTCACACAGGAGTCAGCAGAGAACTCCAGATCCAAACGGATAAGGAAGATGATTGTGTATGAATGTGACTAAAATCAGGTGAGGACAAACATTTTTGATGTATGTACATGTATACAAAGTCAACCTCCAGGGTCAACCCCGGGAAGTCAACATACTAACCTCCTAGATTTCGAAAATAAGGGTATGTTTTTTACAGCTAATTTCTCCCAGATTTGCCATAAATAGGGGTGTTTTTCTCAGAAATATTCTAGGTAAGGGGGTACTTTTCAAACTTGGGTAACAAGCATGGGTACCCACCAACCCGGGACTGCCACCGCCGGGAGGGCGGCATTTCCATCTGAATAATTGAAAGACGTGAAACGCAAACATTTCCATCGCATATGTTCCGGCAATATGTACAGTAGAAATACTGTTTACGCTGCAGTTACGTAAGCTTATAAGCTTATGGGGGCCTGACACTTCGCACAAAACCAGTTCGCCCCATACAACTTCGTCCCAAAACCATTTCGTACCAAACCACCTCGTCCCAAGTACTACTTCGCCAACCCCACTTCGCCCCAAGTACCACATCGAAGTACCACTTCGCCCAAAGTATAGTACCGTCAACTCGTCCTGAAACAACGATGTTACGACGTATCATAAGGTTGTTTTTACCTACAACTTGGAAGCATTAATGTGTTAGGACATTTTGGCTACCACGAACCATTTATTGTTGCATGAAACCATAAACGATAGAATAAGAAAAAAGAAACACGCAAATGCTACAACTCAGGTGCCGTGCGCGGAATTGCACGATGTCAATTTCGCGAAATGCGTACACTTTCAAGATTTCAGTCCCAGGATGACAGGAAGGTGGTTATTTTCAGCTTTACCAGTTAGCGATAAGTTTCGGGCAAAGTGGTTTGGGGACATGACTTTTGGGGCGAAGTGGTTTTGGTACGAGGTTGTTTTGGTGCGAAATGGTATGGGACGAGATGGTATGGTGCGAAGTGGTTTTGGTGCGAAGTGTCTGGGAACCAAGCTTATACTCCACAAAATGGCCACAGGCGGCGTGAAGTTTCTGAAAGGATTTCCTAAACGTCCTACTTGTTACCTTAGACACTCACATGTGATATCCTGAAAGTATTCTCTGCAGTAATTCCAGTTTCTGTTGACATTCCATCATTTTTAAAGCTAACGACACGATAGCACGAGATCGGAGACGTTCTAATGTCACGCCACGCACTCTCAATTGCGCATGCTCTGGGAATCGCGTCGTCCCTCTGAAGGGCGCGCGCGTGACGATGCTGAAGTTGGACTCAGTTTCGGTTTCGGATTCGGATTCGATTTCGGATTCGGTGTCGGATTCGAATAACTGAGAATAGTTTCCTACTTCTAGCTTATGTTATTATATTTTCGAAGGATATGATAACTACTGATACACAAGGAGATATTTAAACAAGATCACCTAACTGCACATGAAGCATGTATTTCATGACATAAATGTTTTGCACATAATCATAATTTATACAGTTTAAAAACAAAACACTTTAGGCATAGTGCAATAAACTGTTGGCATGATTACACAAGCCAAAACTGCTGAAAATTAGTCAAAAATTACAACTTATGAGCAATTATGGACATTATGCAGTTTGGACTATTCAAGCTAACAGTAGAACGTTCAATACAAAGAAATGCATTCAATGCAATCTTTATTACACAACATATTAACTGATAGTTTAGTCTGGGAGTTTAGTATGACACATTCAAAATGTAATCTATGTAGAACAACATCAATCAAAACATCAAATTAATACAACTCATTAGCATTACACCATGTGACACATATTGTGACATATAAACAAATTAAAGTATAAATGTTTTTGTAAATGTCGTTTTCCTTGCTCGACACTTCCTTTCAATTTCGAATTAAAGTGCTTTGAAGTTTTCTGTAATGTATAATTTTTAACCATTTTAATTGTGAATATATGCACACAATTTATGCTGTGAAATATATACTACATCTGCCGACAGGTAATCCATTAAAACTTGTTCTTGACAAGTATTTATCTTTGCACACAAAAGTACTGTGGACTATTTTATTTTCACTGGAATTTATATTAGCTGAAAACAGATTTTCATTGTTTCACTGTGATCTTATTTTCACTTCGTCTAGTCTGATTGGATTTTATTTTAGCTGATAAAAGGTCCAGGGAAAGTAACGGAAATATATTCTAAGTGAAACTAAAGTATTCCACAATATAACATAATCAACTGAAAATATAAAATTTCTTTCAGTCACTCGAATCCGAAACCGAATCCGAAACCGAGTCTAACTTCAGCATCGTGCGCGCGTGTTCCAACAGAGAAGAACGCGAATCGCCGGGTCTCTGCCAGACTACACTGGTTAGATTTATATAATGAACTTTTAATGTTATTCCTAATGTATGGAAAATATTCGTTCGGTGGTCGCAGCATAGCAATTTCACTGAGAGAGAGAAGAGAGAGAGAGAGAGAGAGAGAGAGAGAGAGAGAGAGAGAGAGAGAGAGAGTGTTAATTTATAGGCCTATTGGAAATCTTTTTCATAGGAGAGAGAGAGAGAGAGAGAGAGAGAGTTAATTTATATTGGAAATCTTTTTCATAGTCGTGACTTTTGATGGAAGAAAACTGCGCTGCACGTACATCAATGGGAAGTCACCCCTATTGACAAAATTAAAATATATAACACCTCTTTATCAGAATTCCCACACAGCCTCAATGAACTATTATTAGATTTCTATATAATACTTATAGCCCCTAAACTTGTAATAATAATAATAATAATAATAATAATAATAATAATAATAATAATAATAATAATAATAAATATCGAAAACTTTATTATTAAAAACATTCACCATAAATATTTTTTGGTTATAAATATCTGTTTCTACAACTAGAAAATAGGAATGCTGAAAATGCACTAAAGCTAGACATTTAATCAGAACAAAAGTACGTTGTCATAATCTACATCAAAGTCATACGTTCCATAGTGATAAGCTCAATATGACAAAGACAAACAGCACATTGCAGCAATATAGACAACAAACCAGTTCCATTACACACAACAAAGTCCAATCCGTAGATTGAAAATATATGGTAGCAAATACACTACATCTATTTATTTTCAGGAATAAGATATTTCAATTTTTATTTAAATATTGGAAACTGTCACCAGAAAAATTAGAAGGATAATGGTGTTTGCACATGAGAAAATTGCTGAATATTCCTAAAAGGGAGTTTTTAAATACTAAATGAAAAGCTGTTATCAAAGAGGAAAAACTGTATTGGTTGTGTTGATTCTTACACTGAGATATACAACCCTTTTCAGAATTAGAGCGCGAAGCCACTGCAGTGAACTGCAATAAAACTGCTTACACTAATTAGTTTCAGCTGTAGCCGTGGCCACTTTGGTGTTGAACAAGGCTACTTGATAAAGACCAAAAAGTCTGCTTGTACAAAGGCAAAACTAGCTCTGTCTGAGGCTCGAGTTGTAAATGAGAGTTTACGATTGGCACCCTGTGTTCAAGATTAAGATACAATGTAACATTACCATGCACTGGTCCATGTACAAATCTTTTTATTTTCAATTTCCCCAGACAAACTGTCTGCATGGGACATACAATGTTGTCGACTTTGCCAGCTGGCTACAGCTGAAACTAATTAGTGTGAGCAGTTTTATTGCAGTTCACTGCAGTGGGTTCGCGCTCTAATTCTGAAAAGGGTTGTAAAATAGACCTAATCTCAATACAGTTGTGTACTATACACATGTTTCTAAAATAGTTACCTAAAACCAAAGTTCAAAAAACACTGACAAAAATACACTGCTTTTGTTTTGTTTTGGTTTTTTTAAATACCTATCTATTAAAGGCATAAGACTGAATACATTAGTATTCTTCTTCCTTGATTCTGAAATATTGTATGTAGAAAATGTTTAGTAAAGATTACAGCTCGACTACATTGTTAGAAATGGTCCATGTACAGGTATTATAGAAAGATTGCAGAAAACTGCTGAAATCAGAGTTAAAGACGATTCCGGGCGAAATTAGGGATACTATTGAATAACCGTTACTCTTGAAAAGTGCTTTTCTTCTTAAAACTGCCATTGCACAATGTACCGTTGCGCTTGGATTTTAATTGTGTATTAAAAACGTCATAGCGGGTATCACAATATGTTAAATAATGTATATAATAACAATATTTCTTGGTTAAAATACATACCTTACTGTCATCCGTAATTCAATACTGTGAGTCCCGATACAAATGTAACGTGTTAGTCAGTTTTAAATTTCTACAATGCATTTGATGCCACGAAACTCATTTAATTTGTAATGAAATGTCTTCGTGTTGTCTTGGAGTATGAACAACACGCGAACAGAAAACTGTTTTCACAGCATTTCTGTACTTCGAGTTGCAAAGCAAATAAATAAAGGGATTGACTGAACATTGAATAACAAGTAAACATTCACAAACTGTACGTATAATATTTACGTTACATGTACTAATCACTGCAATCGCAGCGTCGGGATGTCTAATTAAAAATGTTAATACAAAGACCATATTTATCATTATAATTGGGAATGAACCGAAAAAGTATACAACAGGGTGACGACAAGAGTCCTAAACACTCGTCTTGAACCTTGTACAAGTGACTCTGACTGAGGTAGAGTAGACGATCTATGTCTTGAATTCATCTCTTTTGCGACTAATGTGTACAATATAGGCACAGCAGTTATATTGATAAGAAGACCAATAATTATGAAAAGGATAATAATAAAATAGAGGGAACGGGGAAGAAGTATTATTGAACTATAAGGGAAAAAACCAGTAAAGCACAACGTACTAATCAACCATGTTAATGAGAGCATGATAATGAAATTCTGCTTCTTTAAATACAAATGTGCTCTAAATGGATGGCACACGGCAATGTATCGTTCGATTGCAACTAAAAGAATGGTAAAATGTGACTCCATCAATGATATCCAAATCAAAGTGTCAAAACATTTTATCACAATACCGAAATAATCGAAGATATTAACTGATATAGTGGTAACAATACCAAAGATGTGAAAAAGAATATCTGAGACGGCTAAATTAATTAATAATACATTAGTTTTGCTGCGCATTTCCTTAATTTTACAGAACATAAATACAAAGAAAGAATTGCTTAACAGTCCAACAATGGTTATTGCAAAACTAAGGATTCCCAGATAATTGGCAGCATCGCAAGCAGTGGTGATTGTTTCGGTATAAATATCTCCTGTTGCATACTTTGAAAATCTAATTGATGCATTGTATGTAAAATTCACCATGATAAGCACTTCTGAGTATTTGGTAATATTTACAAATCAGAATATTGTTTTTAAAAGCAATCTGTCAGCTCCTCCTCGGTGAATATTTTCCTTTCACACACAGAGGCCGTTCTCGATGACGCTGATGTTGGGTATTTTGGAATTGGTGACAAGTAATTATGTCAATGTACTTCAACGGTTGTCCTTTGCAGTTTCAAAAGAGGGTAGACGATACCACTAGTGAATCAAGCCGTTACTACCTGAGAAATATCAATGTAGATAAATGAAGAATGTAATTACAATTTATCTGATTGACAGTTTTAAGCACACCCTTGTCTATTCCATATTGTTCACAGATGGCCGACATTGCAGCATCAATGTAATCTTACCTTCATTGTACTGAAATACTTTTACTCATTTTAGTGTTATTCGTCTTCCCCATGACAAAATTCAGATCTCCCCGAACACTGATAAGATAAGAAATGAAACGAGTTGGTCGCTCCCAAAGTATGGTTAAGTACAAAGTTTTACCATACCAACATAACGTAAGTTGTGCGTTGCATAACATCGTGCTTTGAAACACATTCATCGTCCAGTATATACAGTCTTTGTCAACTATTGTTTATTTTTTGTCATGTTGCAGCCAGTGTATAAGGTATTGGTTAAGCTATGTCCAGGTAAATACTTCCTATAATTTTATGTTGTTGAGAAAGGATGTTGAAAAATGTCACACTACCAATGCATATGAATCTTTTTGAACAATATTGAACTTGTCATGAAACAAAGAACAAAAACAAAAAATATTTTTTGTATTCCATTTTCATTTTCATGTACAGATTATAATTTTATTGAAACAAACAATACGTTGAAACTGTATGCATTATCTGTTGCATTTTTGGGTAACATAAATATATCGGAAATTATTTTAGCCGCATACAACTGCAAGTCACTTTCTAACAATAACGCAAGTAAGGCCTGAATGCACTAGACTTTGTGAATTATTAGCATGCGAAATCGGTACACCCTGTAAATTTTCTGGACATGTACATTGTACGTTTTTTGCACTTTTCACAAGTGATATAGAAATAATTTAAAAACTCATCACAGATATGTCTATTTTTCAGAGTTTTTAATTTTCAGCAGGACCCTATTATTACAAATCATGCGACACAAGATGTATGACTCCTCGGGAGAAAAAGTTGGCATAAAGGTGTAGAACTTAGGGATGGACCATTAGACCTTGGGAAGGGGGGTGGTCACAATGAAATTGTGAAAATTTTTTTTTTACTATTGTAAATTTCTGAATTTTTTTTTTCCAATTGAGATTAGCTGTGCAAATTTTTTTTTCAGAGTAAATTTCAGATTTATAATTTTTTTTTAGTTCGTCGCTGTCTGAAGATAAAGAGGGCAAAGATGTGGTGCCAAGCACCACAAGCAGCCACGCAAGCGGTCACGGGGGGGGGAGGTCAGGAAAGGGTGTCCCCCTGCTGCCGTTGGAGCTTTTGAAAATAGAGATTAAAATGGTGTTATTTGATGGCACTTGGGGAGTATTTTTGTGGGGGGTGGTCAGGAGGGGGTGTCCCCCTCCTGCCGTTGGAGCTTTTGAAAAATAGAGATTAAAATGGTGTTATTTGGTGGCACTTGGGGAGTATTTTTGCGGGGGAGGTCAGGAGCCGTTGGAGCTTTTGAAAAATAGAGATAAAAATGGTGTTATTTGGTGGCACTTTGGGAGTATTTTTTTCGGATTACACATCTTCCTCCGAAACATGGTCTTCTTGCTCGTCAGTAGCTTCCTATAGTTTTGAAAATTGACTATTTTGGTTTCCTGGCTTCCCTTTCTACTGCGTGGTGAAATGCCTACATTCACCCCACCAAGCATCATGCATATCTCATGATTTGCAATTGATTTTGACAAGCTGAGAAGCTAAAATAAGCTAAATAATATAGTTAAATTAGCATATTTGTGTTTTTAGAGCAATTGTTGCCCTTTTTTGATCAAAACATCTATTTCTCTGTAGCAGCATGTCCAAATTGATTGGATGTGTATAGATGTGTTGAAATTTCAATATTTGTCTTTTTAGGGCAATTTATGCCATTCATGGTCAAAAAATCTGTATTCTCTGAAAGGGCTTGTCCAATTTCTTTGAAATTTGCTACACAAAAACGATTATTCATGCAGATTTATTCAGTATTTGCTATCGAGAAACTTTCAAAGTTCAACCCTTTTGTGTGTTTTTGTGTTGGGATTTGTTGGATAGATGGCATTCTACGTAGTGTATTGTTGAATGTTAAAACATGTGTTGCTGTTGTTTTTTGAGGCTGTTTTTTGAGAAAAAAGAATTGAAAATGCCTTTTTAAAAGCAAAATAATACATAATGACTTGATATGTTGTTTTATCATTATTGACGTGTTTCTACTTGTTCACCCATTCTTGCATTCATCATTGCAATAAAATGCTGTGAAAAAATGAAACTGATGTGGCCTGCATCTGTTTACCTTGATCTTAAAAGGCAAATACAACTTTCTGTCTTGACAACCATACCATAGTTTGAATGTTTTACCTAGTGTACCTGCTTGGTTTATACGCAGGAAACAAGTAGAAAACAGGTTCTATAATTTCATAATTTTCAAGTGATCAGAATACAAAAGTCCTGAAAAGATAAGATAATCACAACTTCCAGTATAAGGGATACAGTCACTCTAAATGTATAAATTAAAATTAAAAATGTGCCGGGAGGATGTACTAAAAAATACAGAAAGTTGCTTTCTGTCGGTAAAATCTAAAAAAAATTCAAAATTTTAAAGACTTTTGCAGATTTTTTTTTTACGCCTTTGTCTTCTTATTTATTTTTTTTTTATTTTGCAAACTAGTTTGAAGATTTTTTTTTTTCCTAACTTTCTGCTCTGAAAATTTTTTTTTTTCTGTTTTTGACCACCCCCCTCCCAAGATCTAATGGTCCGTCCCTTATGAAATGGCGGCAGCACAAAATATCGAGAATGAACAATTTTGACACGCCTACTACTACTTCTGGGCTACCGTCTTCAATGGTGCACGGATGTGTTAGGTAGAAAAAAACTTTGTGAAAACGTATTAGTCTGACAACCAAAATGCACAAATTGATGCACAGTTGATGACAAAATTAACTGTTTTACTCACCGTTATGTGAATAAAACTTTAACCCCTGGACAAGATTTCCTTATGTACCAGATTTCGTCACGACAAAATCAGCCTGGACTGTTCTGAGATATTCGATAGACCGAGGTGTCTCAAACACGGCGTAAAATGTCTTTCCAGTCCGTTAGAACAAATGAAGCCTGTATTACCAACTGGCAGTTAAACAGTCACAAACCAAATGTGTGCACTGCTTCAAATCGCAGATATAAGTTCGCATGACTCCCTTTCAAAGAGACCAAACAAGACCGTATAAGGACTTATACTCGAACTAAAAACAGTGACCAGTTCCAGAAATGGTTCTATTGGCTACAGCAACCTTTCCATACGCAAATGAAAAAGTGCTAAATAAGGAAATGTGGGCACCGCTTGAAATAACAGCGATAATATCACATGACTCTCTTTCAAAGAGACCTAACAAGACCGTATAAGGACTCAAAATAGAGCTAAAAACAGTGACGAGTTCCAGAAATGGTTCTATTGGCTACAGGAACCTTTCCAGACGCAAATGAAAACGTTCTCAAGATAAGCAATGCCCTATCTTACGAAAGATGTAGAAACTTCTAGAGGTCAGACTGTAAGATGAAAAAAGTGAATTCTTAAACTTTAAGTACAGATTTCGAGGGAGAAATCTGAAACTAGTAAATTTTAAAAATCTATGAAAAGGCGAAAAGACATCAATCTGGACACCTTTAAGCAGGGTTCATTTTTCGCCTTACAGTGCATTTACAACTTTTCAATGCAAGATCTGTGGATGGCATGACGCAACACGGGTGCGTTTTGGTGGTTGACACATTCCAAAACGTGCAATTATCGAGGGCATTGGTTGTGTACACTACTGCTATACGCGGTCGCGTGGTTTACAAATGTCAAAAGACAGCAGTCTAATTTTTCTGCATTTTTAAATTTTGTCAAGTAATGCAATAGATATCCAACGTTACAGTTTATAGGTAAAGGCTACTGTCTGTGAAAGAGAGGGTTTACTTTCAAAAGTCCCTCTATAAAAAATACCCCGTCTTTTGAATATGTAAAGAATGGCCCAATTTTTCTAATGGAGCTTAAACATGCACCAGATGCGTGATTTTGGTTTTAATCATGGCTAAGTATAGACGCGGAAGTCGCAAGATGCCTCGACATTGACGCGTATCCTCTAGGTATGACATCAACACGTTTTGTATCAGTAGGAAGAAAAGCTTTTTCCGATGTGTGTTTCCATAAGTTTCACAATTGAACAGACTGCCCCATACCTTATCGCCACTGGATTAGTGCTAGTCACAGCTTGTTCTAGGACAACAGGCTGAGTCCAGTTTCTCTGAAGCAAATACTGATAATGGGGAAGCGTTTAGAGGTTGTTTTTCTTGATACAAATTTCTAAAACGGCAACAGTAGACTATGGCATGGAACAACTTATTCAATCTATCCTTACCACCACTCTCGCGACGCTATCGCCTCGTCAAACCTATCTATAGTGTATCTGACTTAGTAAACCAAAAACCTCTCATTTGTCTCGCTTTTCCAAGACTGTCTAATCTTTTCACCACCTTATGTTTCAAGCAATTTACAAGGCAAGTACAAAAAAACACTAAAAGTTGTCTTACTGTATCAGTAAAAGACGTTTTCCGGTGAATAATCAAGATGATATGATCGTTCAAATAATGGGGTGTTAAGTTTTAATACTAGTGTAGAGAATTGCCCTGGTTGTTCTCATAGCGCTGAGAACTGGATCTTTGAATCTGACGCACCACTCTACAGTTATACAGTTATACTGGTTATACGAGACATGAGATTATATATTGAGTTGGCACAGCGTCTAGAAAACCCAGACTGCCCCGAAGTGCAGTGTGAGTACCCGAGACAACGTAAATGGACACTCTGGCCAAAGGGAAAATTCCACAACAGCTATTTTTCCACTAGTGTAACCCTGAAGAAGGAAGTCTATGTACTGCAGAAACGTTGGTTTTAATAAAGTAATCTTCCTTGAAGACGGGAAAAAAGGTCGAGCAAACTTGTTTTCTTCTACCGAATTTATGCTATGATTGTGCGCTCCCATTTTCCACCGAAGGCTTCAATAGTTGTAGTTGGACTGACTCTCTTATTAATACCACACATTCGAATTTTTTGATGAAGTCCCAAGCATCCGATATGATGGATTCTACGACTAAACTAATGGAATTTTCAAAGACACAGTGGAACCACTTCAACAAATCAAAGCACTCCAGAAGAAGAAGAAGGTTGTATTTTCATATGTTTTTTTCCATTAGTGTAACCCTGAAGAAAAGACACAAATCTGACTCCAAATTTAAGGAATAATCTGGTAGGCTCAATCCTAGTGGTTTATCATGTGCATGGCTAGAGTAGAACATTTGATTTTACATGGACAGATTTGATCGACAACTCAATAAAGAACTGAAACATTTTCCTTGCACAAATATCTGCCATTGATGTTACCACTTGATATATAGAGACAAGTTAACACAATTTTTTTGTCTATTCCCAAACAATTCAACAACATTTCTCCTGTAAGGCTGCATTCACAGACACCTCTGGAGGAGAAATTGCAGGAAATTGCAGGAAATGAAAGTGGTATTGAAACATTTTCAAGTGTGCCCCTTTGCAACATCATTTTTTTCGCTCCCCTTTGTTGGTTGTAATTTTTTCAAGTCCCCCTGAAATCTCCTCTCCCCCCACCTCCAGAAATGTTTGTGAATGCAGCCAAATTAAGCTTGTCAGAATCCTGTTGCAGTTTTCTTATTTCCAAAGCTGCCGACCTCTAATGAACATTCTGAATAATTGTCTACTTTGATCTGGAAAAAAAATATTGTAAAGAAGCACGTGGTTTATCAGCTTTATCTGAAAACAAATTGACCAGTTTGATAAAATTTGGAAGGAAAACAAAGGACTAACATCATGTAAATACTCAATGTCAATAAGAATTAATGCAAGAACCAGGGTTAAGTTTTTGAGGGATTGCGTCATCAATGACATACTACAGGAAAAATTAGAGTCCAGGATATTTTATTGGTAAATCCTTCATGAGATAACAGAATGTATAATGTCCATTGCCTGTAATGTATGATGCATTTTTCATGTGCTTCAGAAACAGATGTTTGGACTCTAAAATTTCCATTCTTCTGTTTTGATTTACTACTTGTGGGGATTCATTTTAAATCTCTTGATTGGAGTAACAAAATGTTCAGTCTCAGGTTTGCGAAAATAACAAATTTTATGTATCCCCATAGAGTTAACACAGGGGGCAACCATTTTGAATATTCAAAATCTTTATAATGTCATACAATTTTTTTCTGTTAAACCAAATTTTGCATGGTGTCCCTAATTTTTATTCTTGATTTGGTAAGAGTATGTTTGAAAGTTTTATCAAGTTAGAGCAAAAGTTTAAGTCTCTCACTTTCTAGGAGCTTCCTGTTATTTTCTAAAACCATGTCACTCAGGTGTGTATTCAATTTGTCAACGTCAGCCAGTAAATGTATTTTACGCTAAGTTATTGTTGACAACCGGATTTAAGTTAATTTGCCCCTCAAAAATAAAAGTATTGAATATTTGCTCAAGCTTCAGTCAACAAACTTTGAACCTCTCTGAAGAATAAAATTCAGGATCACCATGCAAACTTTTATGTACAACAGAAACAAATTACCCAATATTTAACAGTATTTGAAATAGTGCTGTTCACAGTTACAGGTTTATTACTAAATATAGCTGTACGTACGTGACATCGGACATGCAGCTTGAAATGCGGACACATTTTATCAATGTTGCATGGCTGTTTTTGCAGCTTGTACTCTGAGTCGTGAATATGCTTTAGTATTCATTGTTACACTAGCAGTCGCCCACTGAGATGTATTTTTACGTTCTTGCATGCGTAATTTTCAAAGCGTAATCTAAAAATGCGGACAAATATTTATTTTTGCATATTAATGAGAGAACAGTGACGTAAACTGGAACGGCCCTATTCAAAATGGCTGCCATCGCTGTATAATCTCAATTGAGAAAATACAATTTTCAATTTTTATAAACACAAGCTGGTGATAACTTTATTTACTCCATAAACTTCAAAATGAGCCCCCACAAGTGGAGGGTCAAATGAATATTGTAAAAGCTTCAGGGGCCAACTATCTCTCCTAAGGCAAATTTTACCTTAAATCTGAACAAGAATCCATTTGTCTTCAGTAATATTGCCTTATTGTACAAAGTACACTGCAAACCTTTGAATTTGGATATAAATTGAAGAAAGGAATAGGAAAATGTATGCATCTATCAGCATTGTCTACCAGGGTAGAGGTGGGGAAGTGTATGGGAGGGGAGGGGTGAGGGAAGTGTGTGGCTCTAACAGGGTGGGGGAAGTGTGTGGCTTTAACAGGATGCAGGGAGGTTTGCAAGCCTAACAGGAGAATGTGATATTTTTTCCCAAGCCATGTCAAGTTTCCCATCCACAAGCTACAAAATTATGTCAAATACCAAAAGGTAGGTGAATTCGGCAAATTTTGATGGGATTTGTACTCACAACATATGGTACCCAGTCATAGAGGCAACATGTAGATAATTTAGGATTTATATCAGTCAAAATTAGAACTAGCCTTTTGCAGCATTGTCAAATTTCCCCTGCAGGGTATATCATAACGATCAAATTCCCCTATCTCAGGATACAATTTGTGATCAATTTCCCCTGTTACCCCAACTTCCAACACCCCCATACATCCACACATCCCCCATCAAGGAAACCATGGACAGGTACATTAGCATTTTGAAAATCTGATGATTTTTACAGATCAAAATGTATACATATAGATTTCAATATTGGTTTGACATGACTTTCAAAAGTACACACCAGAATAGAATTTCAAGAATGAAATTTGTCTTCTACAAATTTCCGTTAGCATATTTTGCGAGTATGGCAAACATTCCCTGAATAGAGCATCAAAAAGGAATCAATAAACATGTTTTTGCAGGTAATTTACATCCCTTTCACCACCATGGTTAGGCCAAAGCCCATTGCTACCAATGGTGATTGTGGACTTGTTTACAGGGAATCGGGTGTGAGCGGGTGAAACATTTGCTGAGTAATAAGAGTTAGTTTCCTAGCTACAAGATAAAAACTGTGTGGAGCTAGCATTGGCAAGAAAGCTGGCTGGGCTGTTCTATTCAACTTCAAAGAAGATGTGAGTACTAGGGATTGACATCCAGTGTACACCCAGGACACGGAAAACATTTGGTCAGGAATGGTTCATATCTGCAGTGAGACAAAAAAAGTATGAAATAACGAAATTTTTAAAATTTGTTACAGGCAATTACAATAACTTTTTCATGATGATTTGGATAAACTGGTTATATAATACACTGTAAATATCTGACTCAATGTATAAACTTATTTTGCTGGTAATCAATGAAGACTTCCAAAACTGACACGCGTGTGGATGTGTCACCGTCCAACAGAAGGCATTTAAAATGCCTATTATTATTATTACCATTAAGGATTTGGTTATTTTATGAGGACATACTGAAAAATAACACAAAATGAAATCCAACTCTAGCATTTAACATGTAACACCAATGTCACATTTCCTCTCTGCAAACATCTCTGTCACCATGACAATGTTTTAGGCCTTTAAGTTGTGAATCAACTTGACTTACTACAAATCGAGCATATATATATACGTTATCGATGTAAGTGTGAACCTATTTATAGGGAATTAGAAGTGAACAGGATTTTCCCTATAATTAGGTTTGATGCTAAAAGCAGAGTGTTCTATAGGAAGCACATGCAAGTTTAATATTATTTTGCTCCGACCCAGTCAGTTATTTCCAACTGAAGTAAAATGAAGCTATTTATAGTATTTGGATGAATCATACAAAGGAAGTAATTCTCACACTGCGATGGTATACCACGAGATTTTGACTAGTTGACGACATATATGCAGGAGTGATAGCGAGTGCATATATGAAGTGAAATGGTCAAAATCGAGTGGTATACCGTCGCTGGGTGTGATTTATTGCTATTATATCATAACAGTATATTGAAATTCTGGCGTGGAACGTCACAAACAGAGTTCCGCTCAAGCTGAGAGCTTGCACGTATGCCAGCCAGTGGTATATCACCAATATACCACCTTTTTTCACGTCTCGACCATTTGCACCATCAATATACTGGTATGATATATTATCATTAACCCCGTTATCTGTCCGTTCACAGGTACCATCCCCTTGATTCTTTATCCAAACACCTGCCGGCTTTATTCGTTTGTTTCTTGGTATCCACAACCCCCCCCTGCCGGAGAGTTACGAGCAATATGGCCAGGTTGACCGCAATTGTAACATACTTTAACACTTTGCCCAACATTATTATTATTATTATTACTTGGACATGCAGATCTAATGTGCCCAACCCCTCCTCAATTATAACAAACCACATTTTGATTAATTTGCCGATTTTGGATAGTCTGTTGTCTCCATTGTTCCTGAAATGTTGGCCATTCTTCCGTTGATACGAGTAAGCGTTCTGTCTCTGGTCATAATTATCACCAAAATTGGAACGTACCGTATCTACTTGTACCGGTGCTGGTGAAATCCCGCTCGCCGCTGCAACCTGCGGTACGGTGGCCTTCTTTGTCAGTTCCGATGTCGACGAACCATCGTCCTAGGGCAGATCAACCACTAACTCCCCGGTCTTTGGGATGTGAAAGCCGCCCTGAAGTCCTTGGGGTCCCGTCCAAAGGAAAAGGAAGAGGAAAGCGCTCAAAAGTTCTGCATCAGTTCGACCATACCTATCACACTTGTCTTTCAGGCGACCTGCATAACTCTCCACAGATTCGTTCGGCCCCTGGCGAATGCTGCGAATTTCTTCATCATTACGCCACCTCAGTGTCTGTTGGGTAAAACGCTCATGAAAAGCGTTTCTAAGGGCCTCCCAATTTCCCATGTGTCGTTTCTCTGGCTGTGAGTATAACCAATGCTCAGCCTCATCAGTCAGCAGCAAACCAAAGACATCACGGATGTTGTTTGGCTGTAATTGTCTCAAGTGCACGTACAGCTCAAACTTCCTCATCCATTTCTGAGGGCAGTCGCTCTCTCGCCCAGTGTACCTAAGAGGCATGATATTTGCACTAAAAGTCAAATTGTCAACGTGCCTACCAAGAGCATCCATTTCGGCTTGTCAGGTCTTCTTGCCCTCGGTCTTGCAAACCCTGCACCTGTTCAAGCAACTCTCCGATGCGCTGCTGGAGGTTATCATATCGCTCATCCTGCTGCTGGTTCAGTGGTACAGCTACTGGTATTTCTGCTTGTTCTGCCATGACTGGTTCTTGTCGCCCGTTTATTTTACAAGATCTAAGAATCATATATTCGTCCTGCTTCAGTATACCCGGATTCTCCACCAAATTGTCACGCTCGTAGTTAGGGTAATTTACGAGCTGAGGTACCAGTCTGGATCGTAACGCTTTTAGTAACTGAAGCGGACACACCAAGATGTAGATTGACACACAACCTTGTACTTTATTGCAAAATGGCGACCGTGTCATTCACCGTCCAAGGTCTGATCCCAAGTCTTCCTTAATCTAAGCTCTCTAACAAAGTTAAATACATCTTCAAACTTACATAGTTACAAAAGTTATCACGTGGTAATTTTCCCGCAAGTCTTTGATTGTTTCTTAAGATTAAATATGCTCACACCATGGAATATCCCGTTCTCGATTGTTCTCATTCAAATCTTAACCACTAACTAGAAAGCATTTGCTAGCAAAAGCGAAGTTCCAGAGACCAGAGCAGCGGAAGAAACAAGAGAATGTGTGACAAAGATAGGTGCAGAATGAAAGAGTGCTTTTAATATTCAAGCACGTACCTATAGGGCTGCTAGCAGTAAACACAATGATATACAACTAAAAGCAAGGCAGTCCACAGATTACAAATGCCTACATGTACGGTAAAAACGAAACAGATACATACGGGGGCGACAACGCACGGAAATGTATATCAGACGACATTCTCGCGAGCCAGAGCAATAATTTTCGCTCCGCTGATCTACGCAAAAGTCAATCGCTTGACGGGTAGCGCTGAGTTGTTGCCCTAAGGGAGCGTGGTTTACGACGATGATCAGACGAGAGGAAACATCGGACCATGATCGGACCTAGGCCGTTGAAATTGAAAACCGAGGCCACATGCATTTTCATTTGATTAAAAGCACAGACTAAAACAATTTTCATTGCAATGTCGCTGTTTTCACGAGATACTGACCGTTTGATCTTGGAAAGTTGAGCTGCTTTAACGTGCAGCCAACGCATGCCGGCGCCGGTGCGGTGACGGCTGTGTGTTACCGGCCTGTGTGTTAACGGCCTCGCAGACTGATATAGGAAAAACCGGGGAAAAACCGCTGGTGGCTCCTCAGAAATACGGCGGGCAGTTTCTCCGCCAAAACAGCCGATTTTGAATCCAAATTTTGCATTGACCTTCGTTTTCGAGCACACCCACCTCGCCTAGGTACACGATGTACCCAGCCGCGCTATAATTTTCTCTCTCTATGCGACCGAAGCCATCTTATGTGCCGCCATTGTTACATTCGGGCGAAACAGTATAGCGCCACGTACGGCGAGTATTTAGAGAAAAATAAAATCAAAAAGCAACAAAAAACAAAGCGAAAAAAAGCTAGAATTATTAATAGCTGAACGCAATATGATAGTCGAGAAATGCAGAATAAAAAATAAATAAATAAACACACAAGAAATGCCCGTAAAACCCGTCTGAGTTGAGCGATGACGTCATAAGCGTGTCGCAATGCATTCTGGGTAATTAAGGTAAAATTTGTGTATAGCATGTTCTATGATAGTAATACCGGAAATAGAGAAAGAAAGAAAGAAAAGAAAGAAAGAAAGAAAGAAAGAAAGAAAGAAGGAAAGTGAGCAAAAACTAACAGTTCCAGAGCTGGTCTCTGGAACTAATTAATTAAACTATCACACTATCTCTTATCTGCTTCTCGTACGATCTGAGTCAATGACCTTCACACGTCTTGGCCACGAGAGGGACGCTTCGAGATAAAATCTCTACAGGGAGGGGCGTTACAGTTGGTTTTAATAAAGTAATCTTCCTTGAAGACGGGAAAAAAGGTCGAGCAAACTTGTTTTCTTCTACCGAATTTATGCTATGATGTGCGCTCCCATTTTCCACCGAAGGCTTCAATAGTTGTAGTTGGACTGATTATCTTATTAATACCATACAAGTCGAATTTTCGATGAAGTCTAAAGCATCTGATATGATGGATTCTACGACTAAACTAATGGAATTTTCAAAGACACAATGGAACCACTTCAACAAAATCAAAGCACTCCAGAAGAAGAAGAAGATCTAGGTTGTATTTTCATGTTTTTTTTCCCATTAGTGTAACCCTGAAGAAGGTAGTCTGTGTACTGCCGAAACGTTGGTTTTAATAAAGAAATCTTCCTTGAAGACGGAAACACTGGTCGAGCACACTATTTTTAGTTATGACAGTTTGCGTAAAATTAATCATTTGATTCTGAAGGGGTCACCGTGAGTGTTAAGGGACTGGACACAAATTACAGGGGGGGTGGGCGGTGTTTTTGGGGGTGGGTCGCCATTTTTCGCGCAAGCATTTTTGAAGGGTCATAAAATTTTGTGCAAGCCTATGGGGGAGGGTCACCTTTTTTCATGCATCAAAGCTGAAATTGCATGTGCACGTTATGGAATACTGAAAAAAGAAAAAATACCTCCTGGCACTTTTATTTTCTGCCATTACCATTTTCGGCGCGCCCTTCGGGCGCAAATTTCACGTATAATAAACAATGTATTGATGATCCAAGCAGCCACATTGATTTAAGTTGTCATGATTTCTACTTATTCAACACTATTGTGCATAACTGTCCCCTATAATGACTCTTTCAATACCAATTTGGGAGATTACTTATTGACATCATTCTCCCATTGACAATACATTGGGTATAGGTAGGTGTCAAACGTTCATGTCGCTGTATGTACGTTTTTTATTTTTTGAGGACATTGACAGAATACAAACTGTTCAGAATAGTGCATAGTGTCATCAATAACAACTGGAAGCTTCAGGTCGAACAACTTTGGAATAACAATTTAGGAT
Source organism: Ptychodera flava (assembly GCF_041260155.1). Taxonomy (NCBI): domain Eukaryota; kingdom Metazoa; phylum Hemichordata; class Enteropneusta; family Ptychoderidae; genus Ptychodera; species Ptychodera flava. Next base: position 20,321,334 of record NW_027248277.1, on the reverse strand, counting down.
CAGATAACCTATGAGTTATTTGCAGTTTCCTCATAGCCTACAATGTATAGTGAATCAACATTTTGGTGAAATTCCAAAATCAAATTTCTTGCACAACCATTGACTTGAAACCACTCTTGTCTAATCATGAATATAATACTAACAATTAGGTGTACATAAATGCACAGGTTTACCAAGTTTTGTATTGGAAAAAAATTATTCATAGTTTCATCATAGACTGCCATGTATAGTGAATCGACATTTCAGTGAAATTCCAAAATCAAATTTCTTGCACACCCATTGACTTGAAACTACTCTAGTCTAATCATGAACATTAATACCAATAATCAAGTGTACATAAATGCACAGATTTTCCTATTTTTGTATTGGAAAAAAATTATTGATAGTTTCATCATAGACTGCCATGTATAGTGAATCGACATTTAAGTGATATGCCAAAATCAAATTTCTTGCACAACCATTGACTTGAAACTACTCTAGTCTAATCATGAACATTAGTACCAATAATTGAGTGTACATAAATGCACAGATTTTCCTATTTTTGTATTGGAAAAAAATTATTCATAGGGTTTCACCATAGACTGCCATGTATAGTGAATCAACATTTCGGTGAAATTCCAAAATCAAATTTCTTGCACACACATGGACTTGTAACCACTCTAGTCTAATCAAGAACATAAATATCAATAATCAAGCATACATAAATACACAGATTTGCCAAGTTTTGTATTTAAAAAAAATTATTCATAGTTTCTTCATAGACTACAATGTATAATGGATCCACATTTCATGCGAAATTCCAAAAACAAAGTTATTGTACACAGATGAACGTGTTACCACCCTCTTCTAATCAAGCACAATTATGTCAATTATTCAGGGTCATATATACACAACAAATAGTGCATGTTTTTAATTCTGAAAATTTTTTTTTACAATTTTGTCATAGACTCCCATGTATAGTGGATCAACATTTTATGCGAAATTCCAAAAACAAAGTTATTGTACACAGATGCACATTTTACCACCCTCTTCTAATCAAGCACAATTATGTCAATTATTCAGGGTCCATATATGCACAAATAGTGCAAATTTTTAATTCTGAAATTTTTTGACAGTTTTGTCATAGACTCCCATGTATAGTTTTGTCATAGACTCCCATGTATAGTGGATCAACATTTTGAGAGAAATTCCAAAATCAAATATCTTGTTCACATGTGCACTTGTAAACAACCCATGCTAATCAAGTATATCTATATCAGTTATTAAACATCTGTATATGAACAGATATAGCTAGTTTTATACTGGAAAATACACGTTCGTAGTTTTCTTATAGTCGACTACATGTATAGTGAATCAACATTATCGATAAAATCTAAAAATTACATTTTTTGTACAGGCATGCACTTTTTACCTGCCACTTCAAGCAAAGTACATTTACATGAATTATCACACACATATGATTTGATATTTTTTGGACAACGCGTTATATCGGCCACATTTTGCCTTCCTTTCGGGAGGGCGACTTAAAAAATATAGCAAGTCAGAAGGGGGTCTTTAACACATTGCGGGTTTTTTTGGGGGGTATTGAGTAACAGGGGAGGGTCACTTATTTTTATGCACGGATAAGGGGGAGGGTCACACTAATTTTTGTGCATGAACTTTTGAAGGGTCACTATTTTTTACGCCGCGGTTTTTCAAAAAACACCGGCCCACCCCCCCTGTAATTTATGTCCAGTCCCTAAGTTCATTACCCTCGTAGAAATAGTTGATCTCAATAAACTTGACGCTCAAAGTAACTCATCAGAAGCAAACAATTAATCTAGTACACGTTAAGTTATAAATTTGTTACCTAAAGCTGCAGTTTAAAATATAAAAGGTGTTATGAAAACTTTTAATTTCATCTCTCTCACTGATCAATCTACCCAACCACACTTTTCACGACTTTAGAGTGAGCAGAAGCTAGGAAAGTACAATGTTGACTGATGACAATCGACACTGGAAGACGCATAGACGACCACATATTTGATACACTCCATGTTGCTGATAGAAGAGCTAAAAGTAAAAGTACCATAGACCTTGCACGCACTTCGCAAAGCTCCATATGTGACATTTTAATTAATTGTTTACTTTGTACTTTAGAGGATCAGAAGAGGTGTGGATTTGGGTAAAGACACAAATCTGACTCCAAGCTTAAGGAATAATCTGGTAAGCTGAAACCTATTGGTTTATCATGTGCATAGCTAGAGCAGAACATTTGATTTTACACGGAGAGATTTGATCAACAACTCGACAAAGAACTGAAACATTTTCCTTGCACAAATATCTGCCATTGATGTTACCACTTGATATCTAGAGACAAGTTAACACAATTGTTTGTAAATTCCCAAGCAATTCAACAACATTTCTCCTGTAAGGCTGCATTCACGGACACCTCTGGAGGGAGACATTGCAGGAAATTGCAGGAAATGAAAGTGGTATTGAAAAGGAATTTGCCCCTTTGCAACATCATTTTTTTCGGTTCCCCTTGTTTGTTGTAAGTTTTTTCGAGTCCCCCTGAAATCTCCTCTCCCCACCCCCCACGAAATGTTTGTGAATGCAGCCAAATTCAGCTTGTCAGAATCCTGTTGCAGCTTTCTTATTTCCAAAGCTGCCGATCTCTAATGAAATTCTGAATAATTGTCTACTTTGATCTGCAAAAAAATATTGTAAAGAAGCACGTGGTTTATCAGCTTTATCTGGAAACAAATTGACTGGTTTGATAAAAATTTGGAAGGAAAACAAAGGACTAACATCATGTAAATACTCAATGTCAATAAGAACTAATGCAAGAACAGGGATTAGGGACAGCCCCTTTAAGTTTGGAGGAATTGCGTCACCATGACATACTACAGGAAAAATTAGAGTCCAGGATATTTTATTGGTAAATCCTTCATGAGATAACAGAATGTATAATGTCCATTGCCTGTAATGTATGATGCATTTTTCATGTGCTTCAGAAACAGATGTTTGGACTCTAAAATTTCCATTCTTCTGTTTTGATTTACTACTTGTGGGGATTCATTTTAAATCTCTTGATTGGAGTAACAAAATGTTCAGTCTCAGGTTTGCGAAAATAACAAATTTTATGTATCCCCATAGAGTTAACACAGGGGGCAACCATTTTGAATATTCAAAAATCTTTAAAATGTCATACAATTTTTTCTGTTAAACCAAATTTTGCATGGTGTCCCCTAATTTTTATTCTTGATTTGGTAAGAGTATGTTTGAAAGTTTTATCCCAATTAGAGCAAATGTTTAAGTCTTTCACTTTCTAGGAGCTTCCTGTTATTTTCTAAAACCATGTCACTCAGCTGAATATTCAACTTGTCAACGTCAGCCAGTAAATGTATTTTACGCTAAGTTATTGTTGACAACCCGATTTAAGGTAATTTGCCCTCAAAAAATAAAAGTATTGAATATTTACTCAAGCTTCAGTCAACAAACTTTGAACCTCTCTGAAGAATAAAATTCAGGATCACCATGCAAATTTTTATGTACAACAGAAACAAATTACCCAATATTTAACAGTATTTGAAATAGTGCTGTTCACAGTTACAGGTTTATTACCAAATATAGCTGTACGTACGTGACATCGGACACACTGCTTGAAATGCTGACACATTTTATCAATGTTGCATGGCTGGTTTTGCAGCTTGTACTCTGAGTCGTGAATATGCTTTAGTATTCATTGTTACACTAGCAGTCGCCCACTGAGATGTATTTTTACGTTCTTGCATGCGTAATTTTCAAAAGCGTAATCTAAAAATGCGGACAAATATTTATTTTTGCATATTAATGAGAGAACAGTGACGTAAACTGGAACGGCCCTATTCAAAATGGCTGCCATTGCTGTATAATCTCAATGGAGAAAATACAATTTTCAATTTTTATAAACATAAGCTGGTGATAACTTTATTTACTCCATAAACTTCAAAATGAGCCCCCACAAGTGGAGGGTCAAATGAATATTGTAAAAGCTTCAGGGGCTAACTATCTCTCCTAAGGCAAATTTTACCTTAAATCTGAACAAGTATCCATTGGTCTTCAATAATATTGCCTTATTGTACAAAGTACAGTGCTAAACCTTTGAATTTGGATATAAACTGAAGAAAGGAATAGGAAAATTTATTTTCTTTATAGATTAAAACAGTGATAATGTAATTAAAAGTAACAACTATTCATTTGACTAGACTGCATCAGCATTTAAAATTATTGTGTCATTTAGCTTTATTACAACCATACCAATTTGGTAAAGTATGCATTCTTCAGTATTGTCTACCAGGGTAGAAGTGGGGAAGTGTATGGGATGGGAGGGGTGGGGGAAATTTGTGGCGCTAACAGGGTGGGGGAAGTGTGTGGGTCTAACAGGGTGTACGGAGGTTTGCAAGCCTAACAGGAGAATGTGATATTTTTTCCAAGCCATGTCAAGTTGCCCATCCACAAGCTACAAAACTATGTCAAATACCAAAAGGTATGTGAATTTGGCAAATTTTCATGGGATTTGTACTCACAACATATGGTACCCTGTCATAGAGGCAACATGTAGATAATTTAGGACTTGATATCAGCCAAATTAGAACTAGCCTTTTGACGCATTGTCAAATTTCCCATGCAGGGCATATCATAACGATCAAATTCCCTATCTCAGGATACAATTTGTGATCAATTTCCCCTGTTGCTCCCACTTCCCACACCCCCATACATCCACACATCTCCCATCTAGGAAATCATTGACAGGTACATTAGTATTTGAAAATCTGATGATTTTACTGATCAAAATTTATACATATAGATTTCATATTGGTTTGACATGACTTTCAAAAGTATACACCACAATAAAATTTCAAGAATGAAATTTCTGTTAGAACATTTTGCGAGTATGGCAAACATTCCCTGAATAAAGCATCAAAAAGGAATCAATAAACATGTTTTGGCAGGTAATTTACATCCCTTTCACCACCATGGTTTGGCCAAAGCCCATTGTTACCAATGGTGATTGTGGACTTGTTTACAGGGAATTTGGGTGAGCGGGTGCAACATTTGCTGAGTAATAAGAGTTAGTTTCCTAGCTACAAGATAAAAGCTGTGTGGAGCTAGCATTGGCAAGAAAGCTGGCTGGGCTGTTCCATTCAACTTCAAGAAGATGTGAGTAATTGGGATTGACATCCAGTTTACACCTAGGACACGGAAACTCTTTGGTCAGGAATGGTTCATACCTGCAGGGAGAAAAAAATATTATTTATACTTTGGAATTGATTGCAAATCAAATGAAATAACAAAACTTTTAAAATTTATTACAGGCAATTACAATAACTTTTTCATGATGATTTTGATAAACTGGTAATATAATACACTGTAAGCAGTGTTGGAAACTGGCCAAAATATTTGCCAGACATCAGGACTGGTAACTTTCAAAACTTGCCTGTCCTGCCAGAAAGTTGCCTGTCCTGAATTTTTGACAAATCCATTCATTCAAAAAACACAAAACCATTATGTACTTCAAACTGTAAACAACTTTATTTTCAACATGAGTATTAACTGTGATCTTACAACTGTTCTGAATTCCACTGTTTGAAATGAATTCTAATCCGGACTTGAATACATAATTTCTACAATAACAATGCTTAGATGATTAATTAATTAGTTAATTCAAACCACTTTGCCATATCACTCAAACAGTTAAAAGGTTTCACAATAGCGGTTTTAACAACGGGGAAACAATTTTTTTTAATTTGTCTCCATTTTATGCCACTTTATCGTATAAAACCAAGATGCAATCTGTCATCGAATTGGTACTACAATCAACCAAACTGAAAAGATTGCTGAGCAATACAGGAAACATCATCTGGCAAAGAAATCAAAAACTCAGAGAGCTGCCATATAAGTAATCAAAGTTGGTGGCATGAATTAAGTAAACCAATACTCTCCTCAGACCTAACCGATTTCAAAGGCCGTTTACAGCAAATATTGTTAACGAAACCATGAAACCTGGGTATGGCTAACACAGAGAAACAAGATTTATTTCTCGAAGCAGCCCTTCACAACATGCTTTTCAAACAACGGAAAGCAGGCACCAATATCGACCCGAAATCTATTACAACGTCCACGAAAAATTGACACAAAATTAAAAGTTTGGATAATCGATTTAAATGCCTAAAACAAACTAATCGTTGACAGATTAGTACAACATTTACTGTTAACATAACGAGCACTAGCAATGCTCAAAATATGGCCTAAAACAAAAATCCTTATAAACGCCCAGAAACTCCGGTCGATGCTGGGTCATGTTAATTATAATATGACACCACGTACCGGATCGCTCACTATAGAGTAAGTCAATAGTGGCTAACTCTCTCAATAACGAGTCTGGCTACTCCTCCTCGAGGACGAAGATGACTTCATCACACAACCAAGCGGATGGGATACAAAACAAGAGAGCGACAGATGAAGGAACCCCATTTTTGGTTCCGAAACACCGTTAAGACGAACCACTCAATCAACAAACCTGTTTACCGGGGACCACAAATCACATGTCTAACGGTCAAAGCACTATCGATTCGTGTCTCGCCATGTATTCCACACAAAATCATTAGTAAATGCAATGATCCTTTTATTCACCGTATCGTAATACTAAACAATCTTGATAGAGCCTATGTGTGGAGTTGCCCACATTTTCCTTTATATCCTTCATATCTTTATATATTTATAGCACTGGCTGATATCGCGCAAATCTCGCTTAGTGTGAGATCTAAGTATGAGCGACTTCCTGTTTACCTGTGTTTACATGTCTCGCTTGCATTGCGTTCCGGCGTCACACAGTTGCACAGTTTCAGTAGCACAAGCCCGTCGAAGTCGGACGTATTGGTATACAACATTTCGTTTATTTTACACAACATCTAGAAGCAGCTGATCGATGAGATTACTGGGTATGCCGTATGGGCTACTATCGAGAGCCCGACACACGGATGTGGAAGTACAATTTTCCTCCCGTCCGACTGAAAATTTACCCGTCTCGGACGGGAGGACGGGCGGTAGTTTCCAACGCTGCTGTAAGTATCTGACTCAATTTATCAAAATTATTCTGCTTGTAATCAATCAAGACTTCCAAAACGGACACATGTGTGGAAGTGTCAACATCCAACAGAATGCATTTAAAATGCCTATTATTATTACCATTAAGGATTTTGTTATTTTGTGAGGACATGAGACACAAGTAAAAATTGCACAAAATGAAATCCAACTCAAACATTTTACATGTAACACCAATGTCATATTTCCTGTCTGCAAACATCTATGTCACCGTGACAACGTTTTAGGCTTTTAAGTTGTGAATCAACTTCACTTTCTACAAACCGAGCATTTTTAATGAACCATGCAGCTATTTATATATCAATAACTTTATCACTTAATAACACAGAGAGTGCGAGAAGGCAAAAATTATATATATATATATATATATATATATATATATATATATATATTATATATATATATATATATATATATATTATATATATATATTTATATTATTATTTTGCTCTGACCAAGTCAGTTCTTTTCACCTGAAGTAACAATGAAGCTATTTATAGTATTTGATGAATCATACAATGGAAGTAATGCTGAGGGTGTTTTATTATATATTTCACAGCAATATAATCACTGAAGGAGTGACACGTCATGCTTGTTCAGGGCCCATGTTCTAGGTATGTAAGTTAAAAACCCATGTATGCCTGTGCTAACACTTTTTCCACCTAATGATGACAATAATAGCTTTGTTTTTTACTAGCCTTATTATTGCTGTTTGGACATGTGCCTCATAGTTTCACCAAGCAGGTAAAGTGTAATATATTGTAACCAATCCAAGACAGCAAGACTTGAACTCCTGAATTTCAAAATTAGTAGTGCTTTATAGATGCTAAGCAGAAAACAAGTTTTATCATGCTACAGCCAATCAAATGCTCAGATTTTCACTTTTAGTTGTTTTTCAGAGTTCCGGGACTGATCTTTTAATGAGAACAAAGTTATACCCTTGCCTTAGTCAATCATTTGACTTGATTGAGACAAACGAAAATCACTTTAAATGCCTGTGTCAGGCATCAGATTGTCTTGCCAGGAATTTTATATTCAGATTACAATTTCAATGGAAAACAAAAGGCTCTGGCATCTCCATAATCCTTTAACGACTAAAACAAACTTTGATTGAGTCCCCAGCCCTTCAGCAACTTAGTGGCTGATGGGATTCTAGTGGTATGATGCATGGGACTACAGAAAACACTGACAATATTTTCTTAGTGATATTGTACTAGAGAAAGGTAACTTTTTATAAAACCTACCAGAAATTGACTACAACTTTGTGGTTTTCTGTTAAACTTGGAAAGACTGGATTTCATGCCACAGGAATGCCGGCATGAACAAAATCTCACCGTCGGAAATGGTACAATTCAGGGGATACGTCTTGGAAATTCTAGAAACTTCTGGAAAATTATTGGTGATAACAAAACATTTTTTCAGAATACGAAAACAGCTGTGCAGTTTTCAAGCTATTGCTTTTTCTAAGTAATGCCATTTTAAACAATCTGAAGTATATAAATACAAACACAGACATAAATTAAACTACTGAAAACTGAGGACTGCAAAATCTAAACTCGTGTGGTGTCTCCTTTTTGTCTGCTTAGCGTCCACAAAGATAAACACATACACAATAAACAGATTTGATTATACAAAGTTCTGATGACACCCACTTTTCGAATTATTTTAGAGTTAACAACCACAAACAAACACACCGATAAAAAATGTACCAATGACAAAGTTTGCAATGTTCTCATAAACCTATGACAAAAACTACCAAGAGATTTGTCAAGCCTTTTCTGGACTTGAAAAAAAAATTACAGCACAATGCCAGGTTTTTGCTGTGAAACAATTATCATAGGGGCAAGACAGCTTGTTACTAGGTCTGAAATATTTGTATAATGGCATGCAAGTGAAACTATCATGACGGAAATTTTGAGCATGATCAGGTCGGTCAAAATCTATCAACCAAGGTTGGTACATTACGTGCATTACGATTGCACACATCATTACAAGTTTCATAGATGCTTGCATGGTGGTATGTGGTCAAAGTTCAATCACTTCATTTAATTGGGAGAAAAGAACAATTTCAGGTCAAATATGATTGTTTACTCGAGGCAGCAGCTTTTAGTCATCATTCTTAGTCAAAGAGGAAGCATGGAGAAGAGCGCCCTCAAGTGACAGATTGTCAAACTAACTTGAACTGTTAGAAACCTGACACTGTTGCTGGGTATAAACAGTGTTTGAAACTCATGCAAAATCGCTACTGGCCAAGCGGGCCAGTAACTTATAAAATTCACTGGCCCGAAAGGAAATCAACTGGTCCGGGGCATAATACGGAATTTTTACTTGAAGGGAAATTAATAGTTTGGTGTTATGATATTGCATCTTTTTTATTGTTCAGGGCCCCTTCTTTTTTGCTGTAGGTGGCTCAATATTCAAATACCTGTACATCTTTCTCGCTACTAATATTCACCCGCGAGGCGAGGTTCATCAAAACAATGCTGCCATTTTGACTAAACGAAATCTCGAACCTACCCCAACGTGACTCCAACGCGTAACAAATGGAAGATGTTGAGTAGCGCCATCAATCTCGCAAGTCGCGAGAAATGCGTAGCTGTAAAGGCTTTCGCTAAGTAATTTCACCGTTCGATCTTTTGAGATTTTACCTGCCAATTTTTTCCTAAATTTTGCGGTTTGATTACTTGAGAATTTAACATAATAGGGTAAGAGTATTAAAAATTGCTGACCCCTTCTTTATTTAGAGCAGGACACTCGGGTCTGCTTCTTTCACAACTTACCGGCCCGGCATGAAAACAGCTGGTCTGGGGCTAGCGGGTTAGCGTGAATTTCGAACGCTGGGTATAAACAGCATTCCTAGCGATAAAAGTGCACACAACTAGAACAAGAAAGCTGAAAATAAATATGGAATCTCAAGACAGCATACACAGTCTGCCTAGTCCTAAAATACCGCAGTAAAATGTGAAAAGTTTTGGCATGCAAAACACCCTTGCACACCTGCCATAATTCTGACCACTGATACCACTCCTTTTTATAATATCCATTACTGTAGAACACTTTCAATTTGCTGCAAGTTTTTTAGCTAAATTGGGAATTTAAATCGGTTTAGTTCATTCTTAATTAAGCTAACAAGAAACTCTGACCACTGTGTTTTAATGTAGGGAAATATTAGCTGCACCTAATTCTTGCCACTAAATTATCTTAAGCTTGCTTGCTAAAAAGTACATTTTAGAGTTGTTGTTCTACAGTTGAATTTGCCATTCCTGCAGGGAATATAAAAGACTGTAAATCATGGATTAAGGCACAAGGATTGAAGTATGGATTGGAAGGCAACTATTTCACCTTAAAATCTGGATCCAGAATATCACCTGGAGACATCAGCATGATGTGCTGTCAAGAAGCCTCTTCCACCGGAATTTCCCAGTCTCCCGCTGATAGTCCAAAATCGCTTCTGGAATATGAGCTTCGTAGAGTTTGTGGTTTTCATGAGGTTCAAAAATTATCAGCTGTTTCTTTCCACTGACTTATAAAAAATAAAACATATTTGAAGATCATTGTTTTTGACGAGAATGTCTACAACGATTACGAACATTTGAAACAACAAATCTATTTATAAAGAATCCTTCAAAGGTAATGTAGTGTTTGTACCTGCCATGTTTTTTTTGTTTTGGGTGGTACCTAACCTTACTGAGTGTCCCAATAGGTGGTACCTAACCTTACTGAGTATCGCAATGGATGGTAACAAACCTTACTGAGTATCCCAACGGGTGGTACCTAACCTTACTGAGTATCCCAATGGGTGGTACCTAACCTTACTGAATGTCCCAATAGGTGGTACCTAACCTCACTGAGTATCCCAATGGGTGGTACCTAACCTTACTGAGTATCCCAATGGGTGGTACCTAACCTCACTGAGTATCCCAATGGGTGGTACCTAACCTTACTGAGTATCCCAATGGGTGGTACCTAACCTTACTGAGTATCCCAATGGGTGGTACCTAACCTTACTGAGTATCCCAATGGGTGGTACCTAACATTAATGAGTATCCCAATGGGTGGTACCTAACCTTACTGAGTATCCCAATGGGTGGTACCTAACCTCACTGAGTATCCCAATGGGTGGTACCTAACCTTACTGAGTATCCCAATGGGTGGTACCTAACCTTACTGAGTATCCCAATGGGTGGTAACTAACCTTACTGAGTATCCCAATGGGTGGTACCTAACCTTACTGAGTATCCCAATGGGTGGTACCTAACCTTACTGAGTATCCCAATGGGTGGTACCTAACCTCACTGAGTATCCCAATGGGTGGTACCTAACCTCACTGAGTATTCCAATGGGTGGTACCTAACCTCACTGAGTATCCCAATGGGTGGTACCTAACCTCACTGAGTATCCCAATGGGTGGTACCTAACCTTACTGAGTATCCCAATGGGTGGTACCTAACCTTACTGAGTATCCCAATGGGTGGTACCTAACCTTACTGAGTATCCCAATGGGTGGTAACTAACCTTACTGAGTATCCCAGTGGGTGGTACCTAACCTTACTGAGTATCCTCAGTCATGTTTTGAGGGTTCCCCATGCTATATAACAGCAATCATAATAGGGCTACAGATAACACACTAAATACTGTAGAAAAATTGAAGTATGTCAAAGTTTGCTTAAAGCAGTAAAGCATTGCCCCAGTATCGATAGAATATTGTCACAGAATGTAAATACACTGTACTATCTTACCTATGAAATGTCTAATAATAATTTACTATTGAATAATATCTCAATATTTAAATATTATATTGGACGATGAACATTTTAATGTTAACGAATGAAATGAGTTGTAACATCAGTAAGTTGTAGCTTATCTCTCCTGTATAGTCGGGTATTCTATAAACTCAAAAGTGTGACCTTCAAGTGACCTAGTTTGTGTTGTCTCATTTGTATATTGATTCAAAGATAAGAACTGGTTTCTTGTAAAACTCTGAACAGACTAAAAATTAATAATCAAGGTAATGAAACCATTTAAACATTAAAAATTAGCTCCATTTAGATTTCGTTTTTGAAGGTGAAAATTGGTTTATTGGCTGGCCGAAATGTGCCACGGATTTATTATCATGCCAACAAAGACTTTTGAAAATCAAGGGTTTTACATATAAAAAAAAAAACATTACATTTAGTTTAGGTAACTTTAACAAATAACTTTAACAAATAACTTAAACTTTAAAATAACTCACTAAATAAACTTCTATATTATGAAAATAATCTTTCTTATGCTTTCTTATGCAAACAAGTGTAAACATCAAGGATTGTGGAATCAACTCAAACAAATCTCGACCTTAGCCACTGTCCAGCCACAACCGTGTTAAGTCAGTGTGCCATGTAATTCCTATTAAAGTTTAGTTTCTTTATAAACTTTGCACTTATGTACAAGTCCGTTGATGTATGACAAAAAGATTGATTTTGCAACATCACTGCATTAAAGAAATTCTTTGAAGGAAGAATGCAAAAAAAAGGCAAGGATTCACAAGAGAAAAAAAATAATATCCAGTGGAACATGTGGAAAAAATAATGTCCCCAAAAATCTTCCAGACCTCCTCAGGATATCAAATGGTTCACCCTTAGTATTAACAGTTACATTCTCTGGTCGACTGTTATCTGCAGGTGCCTGTATTGTGGGTGTTTTGCAAGTGGGGGCAGGATCGTCACCTTGCTCGAGAATATTACCTCCAGCAATCTTTCCTGAGATACTCTCTGTTGGCTGTTCAGCCTGTTAATCTCATGGGCTTGATCACGCATTACCGACTGCATTTGCCTGATCTCATTACGCATTTGTTCTAGCATCTCTTGACTTTCTCTCGCCTCCCTCTCATAATCAATACATTCTATGTCATCTGTCCTCACGCCGACATCAGCACAACTACTCAACCTTTTGCCTACATCTCCTTCGTGAAGACTGCCACTCACACTTCTACGTTCAATGTAACCCGTATCATTCTCACGTAGTCTCTGGTTTGCTGGCACCCTCGTACTCAAACCATCAGTCAGAAGTCTGCCATCTCTACCAATCAACACCAAAGTACTTGGAATTTAATCTGTTTCATTTATCTCATCAACTTAAGTCAAAGGCTCGTTATAGTAATAACCCTCACTAAACTCGTCCACACTTCTAGCATCATCATGCCTCTCACCATCGAAACTCATTGCTTAAGCCATTCTTTGAAAATATACAAAATTATTATAATTTTTTTCAAACAAACTTCTATGACCGTATACTAAGCTAGTAAAAATGCAAAGTCAAAAGTGAACGCTTTCCCTTTGCAAATAAATGCTTAGCTCCTGTATGCACAGACAAACAGCAACACAGATCACAAACCCTTATGTGCATATATTTTTTCACCTTCCAAAATTAATAACGAATCAATTAATCATCCCACCGCTGCCACCAATTTGTAATGATTTGATTTATTGTTTTCGGGATGAGTTAATTAATTTGGAAGACCTTGGTTTGGACTGGCTGTGGGTAAGTGGGGAGACAAAACCCTTAATGTGATTGATGTTACCAGTTATTGTCCATGCAACAGTAATCCAGACACACACACAAAATATAGTAACTCTCCTGTTAATTATAATTAAATATCAAAGAAATATTAAATTACGATAATAAGAAAAACTTACCCGACTCTTGTGCATAAAAGAGGGGTAGGGAGTAAGGTGTAGTACAGTCTATGAGCTCTACAGTTGCCGGGTTAAGTAAGCGTCCGTTTGCCGTGTTCACTGTCCAGTCAAGCATACAATTCCTTGATTCGGTAACTTCAACACAGATCCCGTCCAAGTCCTTTCCCGTAGCACGTGTGCACAGTTGTTTATCCTAGCACCAGAGGTCCTGCAATTCAGGCCCTGTACGATAATTCCGTAGGATGCCGAGATTGTCTCTGTACAACTGGCCGAGTGTATGCACGCCAAGTGCTTCTCTCATTGTTCAGTCACTCTGCTCAATGGTGGGACCACAGTCTTGACACCGTAGAGTCCTGACTTTCAGCACACTCAGCAGGCTCCGCAGAGAGGAGTGCAGCGCAAGGAGGAGAAGTAAGGAATGAGCTTCCCTAGCCCAATCATTCTACCAATTGCATTTGACATTAAAGGTTTGATCATTGATAAATTGTCAAGGAGTGGACGCAAAGTCTGGTCTCAGCGTCATGGTCTGGCAAGTTCAGATCATATGTACCTACAGATGGTCTGTAATCCATCATATTTAGACACTAAGTAGGGTTTAATTGTGAGAAGGGGAAGCCATTCCCCAAGTGTATTATTTGGCAACCTCCACTTAAAATCTGATCCAGGATGTAGCCGTGCCTTGTCATCTTAAAATGTATAAAATGTCTTTGTGGAAGTGCGGCCGAGGTGCCGACATTTCAAGGTAATTTTGATGTTTCACACAAGTATTCACATGAATTCTTTCACTTTCAGGAGACGGTGGCAAAAAAAAGAGTAATTTTGGCAAGGTGATGAATGATGCGCCACCTTAGAATACCATCAGTCACAACAATTGTGTTTTGGATACAAAATCAGCCACTTTTAGAGTATTCAGTCAGGCTAATCCACCAGCATCAAAGATGAATGAACCAAACTTTTGTTTATCACTTAACCAACAAATATGAAAATGTCTCATCAAAGGTTGATATTTTAATATTCAGTGTGGGCTCAAAATGATCAATTTTGAAAAGTTCCCGTAAAAACAGCATTTCAATGAACTTGATGTCACATGAGTGATACAGTTTAGACCATTGACAGGTGGATGCTAGGTTTAGAAATTATTTTCACATAGATGCATGCACATTTCGCCAGAATTCATCCCGCACCAGAGTTGATATATACAAACAAAAATAAAATTTGCACAACACACAGCAGACTATCATATCAAAACAAATATTCCTATTTATTATCTCAAATTTATCTCCCTGCAGGAGTCATCAAAAATTTGAATAAATGTCATTAAAAAATGCTAAACGTCTTCAATAATCTTGGAAAAAATGAAATATCAGCAAGAAACAAAACGTGTTCACAGAAAACAGCTGTTTTTACTTTTTAATGTCGAAAGTACAAGTAAACTAGAGCACATGCAGCTGCATAGTCGTGGCCATGGACACTGACAGAAAATAAAGTATATTTGGAAAGCCACATATGTGCAGCTGTGTTGAGAAACATGATGTGATTGTAGACTAGATAGACAACGAATGACCTCTCACGTCGAGAACAAATTAATTTTCAGTAGTTGAAGTAGCTTTTGTCGTGTGCTCGGGGGTCAAAATACATGATTGATAGTGATATTTTGCTGGTTAGTTTACCTTTGACCCCTTGTTGTCATCCAAGGTCAACAGGATACATTTGCGAGACTTGATGACTGATTGTGATGTTTGTTGTCTTTTTATGTACACCATTTCATGGAGCATATATTAGTTCAGCTCTGTTTGATGCCTGTAATTTTGGACCAGACATCAGTTCAGCTCTATTTGTTGTCTGTAATTTGGACCAGACATTAGTTCAGCTCTGTTTGTTGTCTGTATGTTGCGGATATACATTGGCTCAACACAGTTCTGATCAGATTACCAATATTCAGTTTTATTCATCCACATTGTTAACGTAAAAACTGTAGGACAAAAATTAACATAATCTATGTAAGAAACTCTCTACAACTATTAAAGTCAAGAAAACTCGGAAAGTTCTACAACTACAAACTCAACTATAAATCAATCAATACTATAATCAATTACTATTTCAATACGCACCTCTATTCCTGGGTCGGAGGGTGAATTCATGGGTAATTTTGGCATCAAAGCACCATCGATGTTGAGGCCGGTCTACTCGTTTAGGCGGGCACTCATTTTATTATCTCAAGAGAACATGATAATGATCTGGCCTTTCAAGGTTAATGTAGAGGGCGCTCTAATGCAAATTACTTCAATTCAGTTCAGTTCAGTTCAAATCAATGCAGTGTTCATTGTCATTCGTTACATGGCTCCCCTAAATTGGAAGCAATTTACCTAAACTTATCAAAATAGTCCTAACTAATAAGGAAAAGCAAAAGGTAAAGTGTGTCAATTTTTTTTTACTACATCTATCAAAGTTTCACTATACTATCGAGTAATAGATTCAGATAAATTCAAATTGAATCAAATCAAATCGGATCAAGGCTCCTCGACGGGGCTGCCTCGGTTCATCAGTAGCACAAGTTTGTGGATTGGTCTATCATATGTTGATTGTCCAATGCGCAGTCGAACTTTTCTCACAAGACCGTCTTCTCCTGGAAAGGTTTTCACAACACGTGCTATTGGCCACTGGCATCGGGGTGTTTTATCATCAACCACCAAGACAATATCATCCTTCTGGAGATTTGGTGTGGTAGCAACCACTTATTTCGCTGTTGCTGGGTTGGTAGGAATTCTGTTTTCCATCTTCTCCAAAATTCGTCAGCAAGATACTGCACACGTCTCCAATGACGATGACAATACATATCTGCTTTCTCGAAATTGCCTGGGGGAGGTAAAACCACCTTGGGTTTCAGTGTCAGTAGTTGACTTGGAGATAGGGGTTCTAATGAGTTGGCTGAACTCACATCGTTGTAGATCAGTGGGCGACTGTTGACTATCGCTTCTGCTTCTACGAGGAGGGTTCTCAGTAACTCGTCGTCAAGTCGATAAGCGTGGTTTACCATTAGACTTGTCATGGCGTTCCTCGCTGATCTTATCATTCTTTCCCACACTCCTCCCATATGACTGGAGTAGGGAATGTTCATTTCGAATTTTATCCAATCGCAGTTATCCTTCAGTAACTCTTGTCTGATCTTATCTTCATCCATCTCTGCTAGTGCAGCGGCTAATTCTCCCTTGGCACCAACAAAGTTCGTTCCTTGGTCGGATCGCAACTGTCGGACTGGACCTCGTCGACAAACAAAACGACGGTACGCATTGAGAAATGAATCGGTGCTCAATGTGTTCGCCATTTCGATGTGCATGGCGCGTGAATTCAGGCAGGTGAATAGCACGCCATATCTTTTCTCTTCCTTTCGTTTTTCTTTCACATAGAATGGACTGAAATAGTCCACTGCGCTGTAGGTGAATGGTGGGGCTGGTTCTAGCCTGTCTTTCGGTAGGTCTGACATTCGCTGTAGTTGGGTAGGTCTCCGCAGCTTTCTGCATCTTACACATTTCCATATGTGGGAGCTTACGGCGGCCGTGGACGCAATTATCCAATACCCGGATGAACGTATCTCATTTATTGTCATACCGCATCCTGGATGGCCTATCTTCTCATGGTAATGAGCGATCACTAACTTCGTGATGTGTTCTTGTTTCGGCAGCACACAGGGTGGGTTATTTCTCGTGGAAGATTTGCTCGTCGAATTCTACCGCCAACTCGAACAATACCGTCTTTATCAATATATGGATCAAAGCGATAGAGGGAGCTCGTCTTCTTCACCAGAGATCGAAGATTTTTTGCTTCGTCCTCTTCCTTTCTCTTCGGTGGGAGAGTCAGGATCTCTTGGACGAAAGCTTTCTTTTGCACCAATTTTATGATGAATTGCTCTGCCTTGCGCATTGCTTCAACGTCGACTGGTACATAGTCGCTTTCAATCAGTTTCTTCAGGGTCTCCTTATCTTCACATTTCTTCGGTTTCTTTACGCTGCGCTTCTGTAGTTTCTCTCTGAACTACATACACGCTGCTATCGCTCTCTTGGCTCTATGCCAACTGGAAAAGTACTCTAGCCTTGTCAGTACGTCGGCATAGTCTTAGTTTGTTTGTGAAGCGAGGACTGTTGCTTCTTTCTTCACTTCAGGATCATTAGTATCGAGTTCAGGTATTTCTTGGGTTGTCTGTTCCAGTTCGATATCAGTCAGGAAAGCCGGTCCTTTCCACCATAGAGTACTTGTAAGTAGCTCGTCTGCAGTCATACCTCTCGAAGCCAAGTCTGCTGGATTTGTCTTGGTATCGACGTGTCTCCACTGGTCCACTGATTTGCTACAAAGATGTGGAAATGCTTTGCTTCATTGTTGATGTAGCCCAATACCGCATTACTATCGGTGTAGTATGTGTGGCTGACATCTTCATATTGTAGGTTGTCTCTCAGAAAGGCGCCAACTCTGGCTGAGATTACCGCGGCTGTGAGCTCCAATCGTGGCAACGTCATTGGTCTGGTTGGAACCACTCTGGATTTTCCCATGACGAGAGAACTTGAAACTCTGTCTTCGTCATCGATGAGTCGCAGGTAACTACATTGGCCGTACCCATAATGGCTGGCATCGGAGAAATGGTGTAGTTCTGCTTTCTTCAATTTACCGAAGTTGTTAGGCTTGTAACATCTTGGTATCTTCAAACTTGATAGAAGAAGTATGTCTCTTCTCCATTTTTCCCACTTAATCATGGTGTTTTCTGGTATCGGATCATCCCAGTCGGCACCGTCTTTGCATAATTCTTGCAGTATGTGTCTGCCTCCGAGAAGTAGTGGGGATACAAGTCCGAGGGGATCGTACACCGAACTTACTGTCGATAAGATGCCTCGTCTTGTCAGTGGTTTGTCCTTCAGCTGGACTCGAAATTGGAAAGTGTCGGACTCGACACCATTGCACACCCAGCATGCACTCGATTGGTAGGTTCTGGCAACGAAGGTCGATGGTTTGTATGTCCTTAGCTCGTTGTGCTGGAGGAATACTATCGATGACTTCCTTGTTGTTCGATATGTACTTGTGCAATTTAAGCCGCCTCTCTGACACAGTTGTCGGCTGCTCTCAATCAGGTTAATTGCCTCGGACGGCTCTCGGACTGACTTCAACCCCTCGTAGACGTAGAAGTCTCTTCTAACGAAGTCAGCAGCATCTTTACCATAGTCCTTTTCATAAAGGTCAGCTGTCGTCTTGAGGGCGAAGTTTACACAGCCTGGTGAGGACGTTGCTCCAAACAGTCTGTATTCAGTGGGCTCGTTATCAAGGTTGCCGTTCTCGTACCAAAGAAATCTCAGGTAATCACGGTGTTTAACGTCAACTCCAACTTGGTGGAACATCGCTTCGATGTCGCAAGTGAATGCTATCGGTTCTTGTCTGAAGTGACACAAAACTCCGATCAACTCGTTTGTCAGATCTGGTCCTTGAAGCAGGTGGCTGTTCAGTGTCTCTCTGTGATATTCAGCGCTGCGGTCAAATACCACTCGTATTTTACCTGGCTTCTTCGGGTGATACACGCCGTGATGTGGAATGTACCATCGTTGACCGTCTGTCTGTGGCTCATCATCGGTGGGTACCCTTTCTGCATACCCTTTGTCTATGATGTCACTCATGAAGGTAATATAATCGAACTTATACTGCTTATCCGTCATCAGTCTGTTCATTAATCTAGCCAAGCGTTTAACAGCTATAAGGGTCTGTTATCTGGTAACTTAACTTCATCTTGTTTGAATGGAAGTGGAATTTCAAAGTGTCCGTCATCTCTTTGGCGGATTCCTTCACGTACCTTTGTCAGGAATCGTCTGTTTTGGATCGATACCTTTTCATCAATTTTCCCTTCGCTGAAGTCGAGCTCGAACATTTGCTTCACCTGGGCTGGACTGAGTTCTTTAGTCTGTGTTCTGAAGGCAAAGTGACATCTTCTTTCTTCTGTATTGACAAGTCTGCATGCACGTACGTCGTTGTAGTTCATTGACTTGTTCACGATGCCGATAACACCCGATCCAAGAATAGTCTTGACTGCGAAGGGAGCGTCGTCTTCGCCAAGTATAACATTTCTCGGCTTTATGGCACGGACACAGTTGTACCCGATCAAAAGGCCAATCTCGACATCATTTCTGAATGGATACAACTTCTCTGCAACTTCATGTAGGTGTGGCCATTGTCTTAGTGTCTCTGGCTTTGGAATCTGGTCGTGGCTGGCTGGAATGACATTCCTTGTGTAAACACTGGGCAGTTTACTTTGGTTGTGACGTCCAGATCCTTGATGACTAAATCGTCGATTTTCTTGCATGAGACCACTAAGTTATCATCCGACACGGTGGATAGTTTCAGTTGTACTTCACGACCTTTCACCTTCATCTTGCTAAGCAGGGCGTCTTCTGTTATGAAACAGGAGTCAGATTGTGGATCGAACAGGGCATACACGAGTGTTTGTGTAGCCGGTGTCTTCTTGTGATGTAGGTATACAGGCACAATGAGTGAATGGGAACATGTACCTGTATAATCTTTGTTGACCTCTACTCGGTGTGAAACAGCGGTTTCTTGTTTCACCTCTGTTTTCTGGGAAGCTTGGTTGGTGTCTGGATTCTTCTTACTGGAGGGATCATCATGTAGTGTGGTATGGTGGCCTTGTCCACAAGTACCGCATACCTTCTTAGGGACCATTCAGTTTTCACGGCCGGGGGGGGGGGGCGGCAAAATCCAGGGGGGGGGGGTCATCATAATTTTGGAATCCGAGAAGGGGGGGGTCATCACTTTTTCACTGGTAGGAAAGGGGGGGTCACCACATTTTCAAAAACATAATACCTACAATAAAGTTCACTTTTATGCCATGGCCATGATCGACCCTCTTTACCCACTACAATAAAAATACTTTATGTATTACCCATGACCCTCTTAACGGGCAGACGCCTTTGGCGGACCACTCCAATTAAGTTTACTTCATGCAATGGCCATGATCGACCCTCTTTACCGGCGGGCCGCCTGCGGCGGCCCACTACAATAAATTGACTTTATTGTAATACCCCATGACCATCTTAACGGCCGGACGCCTTCAGCGGCCCTGTTCAGTAAAGTTTACTTAGTGCAATGGCCATGGTCGACCCTCTTTTTATCAGCGGGCCACCTTTGGTGGCCCACTAGAATAAAGTTGACTTTACGTAATGGCCCATGACCCTCTTAAAGCCCCAACTCCCGTATAAAAGCGCGAGAACCTACGAGAGTGGTCATAATGGTGGGATATTCAAACGTACTCGGTACGCTCTGGACGTCGTCAATAAAAACCGTTAATTTAGAAATCTACCGATTAATTTTTTTCTTGGAAATTGAGGGATATGTGTATAAGTATTTGGAGCACAATATACTTGGTTTCTGACGAAATTAAATTTGAAATGACGTCTGGAACCAGGAAAAGGATAAAATACTTGCCGGTAATATCGCCGGTATAACGTTCGATGTTCAGTTTGAATCTGCATGATTGACATGATATGCAGATTGCAAAGAGTCATGTGCGATACGTTGTTTACTTTTTACGTACGTAGCGTTGATTGTTCAACGCGGGGGAAAAAAACAAACCGGAGCATACCGAAAGATACAAACGCACACACACACTGTGTATAATAAATACATGCAACACATTTGATTAGGTAGTTCTCTTTTTGGAAAATTTGTTGGTCCTGAAAAGGACCGTTTTTCATTTATGTTGGCCTACCTGAGCCGTACATTTTACAGACAGGAAGGCCTATACTGTCATTTATGCCCGACATAAAGTACGTCTGGTATGTTCGGGTTGAGACCACGGACAAGTACCAGCACAAATTCTGGCATGATCTCTCACTTTGTCTGCACTGTCTGTATATCTTCTGTCTTCTTTTCAAATTTCAAGTTTTACCTCGAGTAAACGTACTGTTGAAAGCGCAATCATCGCAATGCGATATGCGTAACTATCGCTTACGCTTAGCTGTTTCCAAAAGTGATATACATTTTCTTTCCCGATCTAAAGCCGTGCATGCCTATGTAACACAAAACAAGTAGCCTCCAGAATCCAATGTGCTGACAAAACCGGGATGTTTTTTGACTTCTGCTATCGCCTTCGGCATATTCGGTCGTCACTGCTGGGTCATTTATGCTGATCAGACGTCGAGTTGACAAACGTCGCCGGCGGCAGCTGAGGTCACCGTACCAATCAGTCCCATAAGTTGCACTCAAATGTCCGCGCTCGATCCCCATCACAGCTAGCTCCAATTCATTCCTGGCAAAGAAATTTCCCGAGGCTACCTCTAGTGCTCATCAGTGACCGCTATCTTCATAAAGCCAGTTGACATAGGTGTGATTAGCAGTCTGACTCTGACTACCACGCGTTTGTAATGAACTAGTATCGCGACTAGACTGCGTGTGCAAGTGCACTCGATTTTGGCGGGATCGTTCAAAGTAGCGAAATACTAGAACTCACCATTTTATAAGGAGGACGACCATTGAGGCTACATGATTAGCGGAACGGAATGAGCGGAACGGAACGGAACGGAACGGAATAGCCACACCAAAAAGAAAAATAGTTTCTCTTAATTAGAGTCCATTTTTTTCGTTCACTGAATTTTGGAGCGGAACAGCATGGAATTTCGGATCTAAGACAATTTGGATTTAAATAAAATATCATTTTTCAACCCTATAATTCACCTCGATGGCATGGCGCCTAATTACATGCATCTGTTTTTCGAAGTTTCTCTTGCCGTGATGAAAATCGTGAATAAGACTACTATTAGAATTTTATTCCATAGAAACACACTTCGGGAGCTGTGGTAGAACAAGTACAATAAATCAAACATTACACATATAATCAGGCAAGACTGCTCCCAAGACTGCTGCTGCGAATGAATAAGACTACTGGACTGAAGCTATAAATCAAATCTGAAACTAACCTGAATCCAAATCTCACCCTGTATCTGCTGGAGGATGCTATGGCTACCTGAGGCATGTGAGATGGTGCACAGGCGTTCTGTTGAGTGGTAGTTGGTAATTTCATGCTACGTTCCGACATTAAGGCTACGGAAGAGAACGTCCAATGTAGCATAAACTACACTTTTACAAACTACCCACACAACAGAACGTCTGTGAGGTGGCGGTCTGTGTAATAATTCACCTCGATGGCATGGCGCCTAATTACATTTGGCGCGGAGGTGAAAAAAGAGGGAGGCGGTGACGGATCGTAACTTCTTAATAATGGATACAGTGTAACTGCATTGCTGATTGTGTGTTCATTGTGGCGGGTGCCACTTCTTTTTCGTTTTTATTGTTGCCGAGGGGTCTGCAGACTTACGGGAGCACCAGTTGATTTGGGGGTTGTGAAAATGGAGGTGTAGATAATTTTTTTAACCCACTATGACAGCATTTTTTTTCAAAAGCATGCTCGCGCAACAAATTATTTTCTGCACAACTGAATTGCGAAGGCAATGCAATACATTTCATTTGTTCTCAAAAGGAAGTGCACGTGCATATGTTTTGCATGTCAAAGTTTATTCATGCAACCTGTAATCTTTATTGCAGAATTTTGCATATCTAAGGGACCGTTCAGTTTTTACGGCCTGGGGGGGGCCGGCAAAATCTTGTCGCCGGTGTTCAAAAAAATATAGACCCCCCTGCATTTTTCGCGAAAAAAAATGAGGACCCCCACTTTGTCAGACGAAAAAAATTGATGAACCCCCCCCCCCTGAAAAATAACCAAAACTAATATGTCAAATTTACCCGCACGGTTTGGATTTGAACTCCGGTACGCGGCGCACTTTATTCGTGTAGCAGAGATGCCAGTGCACAAACTTCTCAGCCACATCCATGCAAACGTCTGTTACTTAGGACGACTGTAAGGCAATTTTAACTTCATTTCCATAGACAATTTATGTCCATGGACATTGTATAAAGTAAACTTTATTGGAGTAGTTCGCCAAAGGCAGCCCTCCGGTTAAGAGGGTCATGGGCCATTACGTAAAGTCAACTTTATTCTAGTGGGCAACCAAAGGTGGCCCGCTGGTAAAAAGAGGGTCGATCATGGCCATTGCACGAAGTAAACTTTACTAAACAGGGCTGCTGAAGGCGTCCGGCCGTTATGATGGTCATGGGGTATTACAATGAAGTCAATTTATTGTAGTGGGCCGCCGCAGGCGGCTTGCCGGTAAAGAGGGTCGATCATGGCCATTGCATGAAGTAAAACCTAATTGGAGTGGGCCGCCAAAGGCGTCTTCCCGTTAAGAGGGTCATGGGTAATACATAAAGTATATTTATTGTAGTGGGCCGCTGAAGGCGGCCCGCGGTAAAGAGGGTCGTCATGGCCATGGCATTAAGTGAACTTTATTGTAGGTATTATGTTTTTGAAACTGTGGTGACCCCCCCTTTCCTACCAGTGAAAAAGTGATGACCCCCCCCCCCTTCGCAGATTCCGAAATTATGATGACCCCCACTGGATTTTGCCGCCCCCCCCCCCGGCCGTAAAAACTGAACGGTCTCTAACCCTTCCCACGTTAGAAAATTTTAAATATCCAGATCTAGAAGATCAAAATACTAAGGTCGGTTCTAAACATTCATTTTTGTAATTCCAGCACCTCGCATAACATTTTTTGCCTTCCTCTCCGGGAATTGGTAACATTTCTTTTCTCACTTGGGTTTTGCAGAAAATTATTTATCATTCTCCGTGTGGGGGGGGGGTTGACAATATTCCCCTACCGAATCCTCCAGACCCTCCTTCAGAAATCAAATGATTCTCCCCTTAGCATGCTCGGTAAAAGACTTTGGGCTGAAATCAATCTATCGAAGACCAAACAACTAGTCGAAGGACAACAGTAATTCATACAAAAGGCATCGCTTATACTTACAAACACAGTCGATCAACGCATTAACATGAAACTACGGCCGTTTTGCAATTTAAGTCATTCTTTTGTGATCAGCTTTTGAAGGCAGGTAGTGTTTACACCCCTAATTGTCGTTGTATGCCGTACACAAGTAATTATTGTTTGAAAAGTATGTTGAGCTATTGCGATCGTACAAAACAGAGTGCAAAACTACATGTTGGCCATAGACACGCCCTCTTTTGGGTTGACCACCCCCTCCACACTATGGTACTGCCCTCTATAAGGCGTGATTCTCGGGCTAGGGGTTAGATTTAAATTTAGATGTAGCTTCAAATTGAAATTACAGCCTCGTTTCCTGTGGTATTTGACATAATTTTCATTTTGGAAACTTCAAAAATTAAGGTGCCTTACTTGTAGAGTTGAATAAATGATATATTTTATTTAAATCAAAATGTCTCTCTTAATTCCATTCTTTTCCGCTCAAAAATTCTGTTGGGCGAAAAATGGACTCTAATTAAGAGAAACTAATTTTTTATTTGGTGTGGCTATTCCGTTCCGTTCCGTTCCGTTCCGCTCATTCCGTTCCGCAAATTAGTGTAAGCGCACAGGGAAATGAATACTCCGAGAGATCATGCGATCACTTTATTCTGATTTATTTTAGGTGATTAAATATTAACGGTTTGATTTCTAAAATAAGTATTTTTCAGAAGCTTTTTGAAATAATCATAAGACAACAAATCGACACCACATTTCATTTCGGTCACCATAAAACTTGTAATCGAAGCCGGGGAATAGTCGTCGGTACCCTCCCATCCGCGACAGCGCCGAGTTCATGAGACAACGAAATTTTGAAAAGGAAACTACAACTACCATCCAAGAACTGTGGAAAACTACGTTTATAATGGAGACACAGCCCTGCCTCGCTAAACTAAGGTCGAATAAGGAAAGGATTGTTTGTAAGACAAAAGCTCTACAAAATTTGGTAGACGACTCGGCCGTTGAGCATTGTGGTAAATGTTCAATGTCGTCCATTGAAATAACCACACTCGATAAATTGGGACATCTAGTAGGCGAATTTGCTGTTCTTTCAGAACTGTTTTGATTTTTTTCCGTTCTTTCCTGAAATGCAGCATTTCTAGGACGGCGTTTGGACAAAACGGTGCTTCATTATCAAGGCAAATACGACTCTGCAATCAAGACTCCCTGCAAGAGTGGTGTACACTATGACTGACTGAGCCGAGGAAAAGATCCCGTGGCAGAAAAAACTACTCGTTGGATTTCTGCATCGTTTACCCGTATACAAAGATGCGGATAGCTATTGCCACTGCCATGATATGCATTATGTTGAATCATTCAAAAACCCGCAGAATACAATGACAAACGCTTCGTTTTCGGACGAGAAACGTATACCATGGCGCGCATGAGATGAAGGCCCAGGGGTGTCGACGATCGATCGCCTGGCAACGTCATCACGGTTTGTAAAATCCGAGGCGACGCCGCGCCGAACCTCTGCTCCAGTAAGACTTCGAAAAAGTCTATGTTCAAGACAATCCTATGGGGGAAATGAGTTGATGTATCGTATGGAAAGTAAACCGTAAAATGGCAGATCGTCCATGTAGCCGACACGAACACGAAGTGTCTGTTACCGGCTACCAAAAACTATGAAAAATAGTCAAGAATGAGCTACAAAATCACTATCAGTTTTAAGTTGCAGGTAGAATAAGTCTGTGCCTTTGTATAAAATACTACAAAAATAGTAGAAAGTGAAAAACCAGCTGAAAGTTAGTTGAGGAGACCTTAACCGCATATCATTTGCATCTCATTGTCGGCTACATGGACTGTGTGCCCTAAAATTGGGTGCAAATAGTATACGTAAAGTCACCGTGCAGTCAATGTTTACATTATGTGGCGTGCACGTTCTATTTTTGGAGGTGTTCAACCAGCTGTTTTAATTTGCTACTTTTTGTTCACAAAGAAACCATATTAGTTATGTTTTGCTCCGCCCATTTTATCGATTTTTCTCGGTAGGGCCCTACCGAGAGTTACCGGTTAACGGAGGGCTGCCTTGGCGAACCACTACAATAAAGTTTACTTTATACAATGTCCATGGACATAAGTTGTCTCATTATGGAAGTTCAAAATGCCTTACAGTCGTCCTAATTAACAGACGTTTGCATGGATGTGGCTGAGAAGTTTGTGCACTGGCATCTCTGCTACACGAATAAAGTGCGCCACGTACCGGAGTTCAAATCCAAACCGTGCGGGTAAATTCGACATATGGGTTTTGGTTATATTTCAGCGGGGGGGGGGGGGGGGTCATCAAAATTTTTCGTCTGACAAAGGGGGGGTCATCATTTTTTCGTGAAAAATGCAGGGGGTCTATATTTTTTTGAACACCGGCGACAAGATTTTGCCACACCCCCCCCCCCCCCCGGGCCGTAAAAACTAAACGGTCCCTTACTTCGACATTCGCGTCGTCTGTGTCCCCATCTCAGGCAGGTCATACACAGGCCTTTTGACATCACTAAAGCTTGTCGGTCGTTTAACCCCTTGACTACCAAGGCCAATGTATTCCTATATACCAGGCCCCTTATGTAAATATTGATAAAATCTTGGGTGTGGTCATTGCATGAACACTGCTTAGAGTAAAAATTAAGTAAGTACCAATAAACCATATATTTTCTGAATCAGCATGAAATTTTCAACTTTTTCATACATAAGTTTTGTATTTCCAGGTCACGTGACTGATCACATGACACATCATGTGACCAGAGTTTGCAAAGAATATGAATATTTGAAGCATCAGGACGTGTTTTGAACCATATAATGACGCAAATTTGAATACAATTGCAATTTTCATGGCATTGTCTTTACACATATGTAATATTAACTACCCTTTACTTTATTTATAGATGTACCTATCTATGATTTTTCTCAAAAAAGGCAGAGTAAATGAACCACAAACATCAGCATCTGACATGATTCTGTATTTGAAAATCAACACACTTTATATTTGTAAACACCTGCCTTATGTCTTTCTTGCAGAAACAATCATTTAAAATGGTTATAATTTATCGAAAAATAATTCACAATATTTAAAAATACATTTTTGGGAACAACATATCACATGACCAAACACCTGATCAGTCACGTGATCAGTCATATTGATATTATGGCTGCTATAAAATTTCACTGGCTTATAGTAAAAATTGTATTTCCTCTAGTTTCATTCACGAATATTGCTGTTAACAGAACATATTTAATATAAATCATTGTTTTTCCATAAATAAACATTTCACTTCATTAAGGAGGTACGTACCATTCCAAAAAATATTGGGACATTCTTGAAGTTGACCTTTCTGAAATAATCTTTATGTGTACATTGCAAAGATATGAAAAAAATATGGGGTACCCATGCAAAATATTTGTAAAAACACATGCCAAAATTGACAGAAAACCACTAAATCTCCCATTTTGCGAAATTTGCACTTACCAGCAGAATCTTTATTTTATCGCAAACGATTAACATATCCCAGTGTGCATACCACATTTTTGCATTGCCAGGACAGCGGAATTAGGACAATCAACTAAAATGTGATGTCTTGTCTTAAAAATTAAATATTAGACCCTAAATTTATCATTTAACTGTAAAATTAGTCTTTTTTAAAAATATAAACTTCATATAAATGCACAAAATAATTTTCAAAATGTTAAAAAGTACAGCAATATCTATCAAACAGACAGTGTTCTTTGATTTAGAAGCAAAAAAAGTTGGGGTCACCGAGCAAATTTTCTTAATAAACAGCAAAAAGTGACGAAAAAAGGTGAATTTTGTTAGACCTGAGATTTGACCCTCTAGCTTACTGATATTATGTCAGAGCTACAATTGTTAATTATTCTCTACTGATCTTTCAAAATAAAAATAACTGTCGATTTTTCAGTGCAAAAATATAATTTCGGTTGTTTTGATTCATAAAAAACTCTGAAAGAAATATTCTAAGGTCACTAGCATGATTTTTTGCCATTTTGTCATGTTATTCACGCTCACCAGGTTAGGTACTCTAAAAGGAACATGTACATCTTGTGGACAAAAGAGGGCACTCTCCTGTATAGAATGGTAGCGTACTACCTTAAAAAAACAACCATAAACATCTTCGCGATAGTCCGTACTTCTGAAAACTGTAAACAATCAGCGCGACGCTTCTGTGATCAGTCTGACCTTTTAGGGTCGAGGTCATGGGTCAAGACATTTGCTTCCGGATTTTGGCCATACTGGGACGTACGGGGCGCAATTACATTCAGGCCAGATCGGAATACATCAATCTTAGTTGCGCTGCGTGCCGACGCCGAAATTACGGGATTTTTAGCGACAAAAACGAAGCAAATACGCCTATTTAACTGTGCCGGATATTCCGGCACTCGTATATGGTTATTCAATATGGCGCCGGATATATCTGGCGCCATAGGTAGTCAAGGGGTTAAGGTCATCTTCAGGTAATCATCACAAGACTCGATGTTATGTTGTCCTTTGCAAACAACACAAGGTTTGTTACTAGTGTTAGTGTTCTTGGAAGAAGTTGAACTCTGCTTCGGTTGAGGGCGCTGTTTGCTCTCTTCTGTGCCAGTTTTGAAGATTCTGGCAGCATTTTGTTTACTCTTCGTTGGCTTCTCAGCTGTCGTCTTGGTACTGTCTTCTGTCCTGCGGTTTTTTGGACCGCAAACAATTTCAGCCTCTTCCTTCAAGAAGTCACAAAGCTTGGAGAATGATGGGTAACTTCCGTACGGGTTGTCTCCATCATCATCATGCAGATCAACATTGGAACCCTTCGTCTGCTTGTAAACGTAGCAGTCCCATCTATCGCAGTATTTTCTCGTGCTCCTCAGGATCATGCAAAACTCTCTGAGTTATCGCATCGTTGACATTGCTGACTGGCTTGTTGCAGGTAGTCAGCAAATTTCCGCAGCTCTGGACCATCTCTGTTCTTTATTGGGGGCCAGTCATGGATCTTCTTTCTATACATCTCTGCAACGGCCATTTTGTTGCCATAGCGATCAGCTAGTAGCTTCTTAGCCTTGGTGTACGCTTCATCTGTGTCTTGTAAAAGCAAACACTTGATAGCTTCCTTTGCTTCACCGGAAGTGTACCTGCCTAGATAATACAGTCTATCGGCAGCTACTGAGACCTTTCTCTCGATCAATGCGTCAAATGATTTTTTTCCACATTGGATAATCATACACAGAACCACTGAAGACATTTGGTTCCTTTCTTGGAAGTTCATCAATTCGATTGTTCAAGAGCGTATTTAATTCCTTCGCAGTAAAGGAAAACTTCTCTCTGTCACCATGGCGACTTGGTGACGTCATACGTTTACTCGGTGTAGCCTTTGGCTCAGTGTGTATTGAGTTTACACTGTCTCGGCTAGAGTATAGGAAAGTCCCATGGGAGGATACAGAATCAGAGTACTTTGAGCTGCACTCACTTTGATGGTCTGTTTCATCATCGCTGTATACTGGAAGTCTAGTATTCTTCTTTTAGCCTTCTTGATTTCCTTTCTCAACTCCGCCTTCATTCCTTCAAACTCTAACAATGCTGTCTTTATTTGAAGATCAATCTCTTTCATCTGTAAGCCAAGCTGTTCTTTGTCTTTGGGTAGTGCAACGCTATCTACTAAGTCTGACTTCCTCATGTCAACACCTCGCAATCTCTCAACACTGTTGCTGGAATGCGTGGAATGCGCACTCATCTGTTTCACTGGCGTAACGTGTTCAGCACTATCTGGCTCTTGTTTGACTTGTGCAGTCTTCAACAAGTCAGTGACAAAAGACTGGAAAGTTTCAATGTCTCCCTGTCTCACATGCAACTGTGTCTCAAGCTGTTTCAGTTCTTGTTCATCCAGCATTGCAAGAAATTCTGATTCAGACTGGTAGAATCTGTCTAGCAGTGGTAGCCACTTATCATAGTTTTCTTTAACACGTGTATTGTCCTCACCTGTCACAATCAGGCCATACGTTTGCTGCGAATCCGTAGCCTCTGCCACTCGGGTAGCTTGGTCATTGACTCCCAGCAGAACACGTCAAGGAGTGGCAGGGCTCGTTTTCGCAGCAAGCCATACGTGTCTTGCATTACATCATAGAGGCGTCTGTATGAGTGGTCAAAGTCCTTGGAAATCTTCTCCCTGGCATTTGCCAAGGCTCTTGCAGTCAGCTTAATCTGACGTCCATATCTACTGTTTTGCCGATGCCATCGTTCGTTGAATGTCGATGAATCCACAGGGTAGAGTTTTTACTGTTGCGGATATATATTGGCTCAACACAGTTCTTCAGATTACCAATATTCAGTTTTATTCATCGACATTGTTAACGTAAAAACTGTAGGACAAAAATTAACGTAATCTATGTAAGAAACTCTCTACATAAAGTCAAGATAACTTGGAAAGTTCTACAACTACAAACTCAACTGTAAATTAATCAATACTATAATCAATTACTATTTCAATACGCACCTCTATTCCTGGGTCGGAGGGTGAATTCATGGGTTATTTTGGCATCAAAGTATCATCGATGTTGAGGCCGGTCTACTCGTTTAGGCGGGCACTCATTCTATTATCTCAAGAGAACATGATAATGATCTTGTCTTTCAAGGTTAATGTAGAGGGCGCTCTAATGCAAACTACTTCAATTGAGTTCAGTTCAGTTCATATCAATGCAGTGTTCATTGTCATTTGTTACACTGTAATTTTTACCATGTCATGGACCATACATATTAGTTCAGCGCTATTGTCTCTTTGAATAAAAGAGGTCACGACTCACATGGCAAAGTCGTGACCTAAAACTGCTGTTTAAAGTAAACAAGTCATCGTTTATGACACAGTCCCCACTTGTTAGTCCCCACGGACACCGTCCGGGGGGACTTATAGGTTTGGTCATGTCCGTGCGTGCGTGCGTGCGTCCGTCTGTGCGTCCGTGCGTTCACGCAGATATCTCAGAGATGCAAAGAGCGATTTCATTCAAACTTGGTACAAGGATTACTTCATATGTCATACAGATGCACGTCGATTTGTTTTGTGATACGATCCAATATGGCCGCCAGGCGGCCATTTTATTACGATTTTTTCATGTAAAGAGCCATAACTCAGACATGTTTCAACCGATTTTATTCAAAGTTGGTACAAGGACATTGACCAATGTCATAGATATGTACATTGATTTTTGTGTGATACGATATGGCCGCCAGGCGGCCATTTTATTACGATTTTTTATGTAAAGAGCCATAACTCAGACATGTTTCAACCGATTTTATTCAAAGTTGGTACAAGGACATTGACCAATGTCATAGATATGCACATCAATTTTTTTTTGTGATACGATCCAATATGGCCGCCAGGCGGCCATTTTATTACGATTTTTTCATGTATAGAGCCATAACTCAGACATGTTTCAACTGATTTTATTCAAAATTGGTACAAGGACATTGACCAATGTCATAGATATGTACATTGATTTGTTTTGTGATATGATCCAATATGGCCGCCAGGCGGCCATTTTATTACGATTTTTTCATGTATAGAGCCATAACTCAGACATTTTTCAACCGATTTTATTCAAAGTTGGTACAAGGACATTGACCGATGTCATAGATAGGCACGTTGATTTTTTTGGTGATACGATCCAATATGGCCGCCAGGCGGCCATTTTATAACGATTTTTTCATGTAGGGAGCCATAACTCAGGTATATCTCAACCCATTTTATTCAAAGTTGGTACAAGGACATTGACCAATGTCATAGATATGTACATTGATTTTTTTGGTGATACGATCCAATATGGCAGCCAGGCGGCCATTTTATTACGATTTTTTCATGTATAGAGCCATAACTCAGACATTTTTCAACCGATTTTATTCAAAATTGGTACAAGGACATTGACCAATGTCATAGATATGTACATTGATTTGTTTTGTGATATGATCCAATATGGCCGCCAGGCGGCCATTTTATTACGATTTTTCATGTATAGAGCCATAACTCAGACATTTTTCAACCGATTTTATTCAAAGTTGGTACAAGGACATTGACCAATGTCATAGATAGGCACGTTGATTTTTTTGGTGATACGATCCAATATGGCCGCCAGGCGGCCATTTTATTACGATTTTTTTCATGTAAGGAGCCATAACTCAGGCATATCTCAACCCATTTTAATCAAAATTGGTACAAGGACATTGACCCATGTCATACATATGTACATCGATTTGTTTCGTGATACGATCAAATATGGCTGCCAGGCAGCCATTTTATTACGATGCTTTCATGTACAGAGCCATAATACTCAGACATGTATCAAGCGAATTTATTCAAAGTTGGTACAAGGAGATTGACTAATGTCATACATATGCATGTCAATTTGTTATGTGATACAATCCAATATGGCTGCCGTGCAGCCATTTTGTTACAATTTTTTCATGTACAGAGCCATAATTCTCAGGTATATCTCAACCGATTTTATTCAAAGTTGGTACAAGGACATTAACCTATGTCATACATATGTAGGTCAATTTGCTTCATGATATGATCCAATATGGCTGCATGGCAGCCATTTTGTTACAATTTTTTCATGTCCTTTGCCAAAACTTGGGCACATCTCAACTGATTTTATTCACGGATTTTATTGAAACATAGTGCAAGGACATTGACCAATGTCATACATATGCACATTGATTTGTTTTGTGATACAATCCAATATGGCCGCAGTGGTGCCATTTTTTTTCTGAATTTTCATGTCTGGAACCATAACTCAGACTTGTATCAAGCGAATTTATTCAAAGTTGGTACATGGACATTGACTTATTTATACATATGTATGTCGATTTGTTTCACGAGATGGTCCAATATGGCCACATGGTAGCAATTTTGTTATGGTTGTTTCATGTCGAGAGCCATAACTCTGGCAAGTCTCAACTGATCTTATTCGAATTGGTACATGGACTTTGACTTATGTTATACATATACGTGTTGATTTTTAAATAGTGAGATCAAATATCGCTGCATGGCTGTGATTTTGTTACAATTTTCGAATGTACAGAGCCATAACTCAGACATATTTCCACCAGTATCATTCAAAGTTGGTACAAGGACATTGACCTATTTCATACATACGCTCGTCAATTTCTTTCACATCATGTAGCAGTAACATGTCAATTATTGAAGTTTCGTAAGTAGGCTGATATGTCAAGAAATACTGCATCAAATTCATGAAATTTTGTACAGATGTTAAGCTCACATTGCTTTAACATTGAAAAAGACATTTATCAGTGTCATTTTCATTAATTTTTAATTGCATAAGTAATGAACTTTCCTAATTAGAGTGATATAGCAACAAATTAATACAACGTCAAATTTGATGAACCTTGATACAGATGTTGATCTCATAGTGTTGTAGATACTGCATCAAGAAATATGGTAACATTGAAAATCTGTTAAGTGTTAGGATTGTATGCAAAAGTGTTTTACAACATCCTGTTGATTAATTCCTAGTTGACTCATTTTATGAACTTTAGGATGGTGCCTACATTGGTTTTATGTTTTCATCACCATGGAACTCATTCTTGGCCATTGAGCACCATCTGTATCGCAGTATTTTTATCACAGACCTAATTAATGAAGATGACTCTATCCTCTCTGAGGACATGTAATCAAAGTACCCATTAACAAGTGGGGACTGTGTCATCAACGATGACTTGTTAATTGGTAATTTGATTACAGGTCCTCAGAGAGCGAGGATAGAGTCCTGTTTGTTAACTGGGTTTATGATTGAAAATACTGCAATACAGATGAGGCTTATAATGGCCAAGAATGAGTTCCATGGTGGTGAAAACATAAAACCAATCTGGTCTGCCACCCTAATTAAAAAATGATTCAAGTAGTAATTAATCAATATGATGTTGCAAATCATTTTACACTGACAGATTATCACCTGTGTCACATTTCATCACCTAGACATCACCCTAATTATAAATATTCATCAAATATGCAAATAACAATTAATTTTTGCAATACTCACATATGTCAATGTGTGATATAAAAACTCTGTGTGAAAAACATCTGCACATTTCATCAAATTTGGCACAGTCGTACCAGAAATAGCGCTCTAATCCCAAATTATGCTAATTAGCAATAATTATGCAAGCCACACCAATATAAGTGGACCCGTATATGTATGCCATAGCGTAGTATCATTGTGTTAAGTTTAAAAAGAATTGGCACGGGCATATCTGAGATATCTGCATTCATCATCTCCTATGCATGGACAGAGCATTATTTAATCAAAAAAGCACACCCAGCAACGGTATACCAGGAGATTTTGACCAGTTCACGACATATATATAGCGATAGCGAGTGCATATATGGAGTGAACTGGTCAAAATCGAGTGGTATAGCATTGCTGGGTGTGATTTATTGCTATTATATCATAACAGTATATTGAAATTCTGGCAGGAACGACAAAAACATATTTTTGCTCAAGCTGAGAGCTTGTGCGTATGTCAGCCATTGTATCTCACCAATATACCATGGTTCTTTTCGCGTCTCAACCAATCAGATCGCTGTATTTGCGCCATCAATATACTGGTATGACATAATCTTTATTATCTCTTAATTGGCCATCCTTGAGCCCCTTGTGTATAAATCCTGGCGACCCTGTGGATATATCAAATACAGGAAAGAAAACGGCTGTCACACAGCCATTTTTGATTGGATCATTACAAAAAATAGCGTGCATATATAATATATGACATATTGATTAATATATGTACCAACTTTCAATACTATCGCTACCGGGATCACTGGGAAATTTACGTGAACGGACGCACTGTCATCAAATATGGGAAACAAAATGGCGGCCATTTTAGACCAGATCAAACCAAAAATCGATGTGCATATGTACAACATGTAGAGCAATCCTTGTACCAAGTTTGAATAGAATCGCTCCAAGCATCACTGAGAAATTTGCATGAATGTATGCACCGACATCAAATACTGGAAACAAAATGGCCACCTAGCAGCCATATTGGATATCGGATCACAAAACAAATCAACATGCATATGTATGACATAGGTAATAATCATTGTTACAAATTTGAATAAAGTCTCTCCAGGCATCTCTGAGATATCTGCGTGAACTGACTGACCGACGGATGCATAGACGCATGGACGCATGCAGGGACATGACCAAACCTATGTCCCCCGGACGTTGTCCATGGGGACTAACAAAGGACTAACACCATGTAAATACTCAATGTCAACAAGAACTCATACAAGAACCAGGGATTAGGGACTGCCCCTTTAAGTTTGGAGGGGTTGAATCATCAATGCATGACATACAACAGGAAAAATTAGAGTCAATATTTTTATTGATAAATCCTTCATGAAATAACAGAATCTATAAGTTCCTGGCATTGCCTTTAATATTCGATTTATTTTCCAAGTGCCTGAGGCACAGATATTTGGACTCTCAAATTTTATGCTTCTTCTTTTTTGACTTACCACTTGTGGGACTTCATTTTAAAGATTTGGGAGTGAGAAACTGTTCACTTTCTTATGTTTGCAAATATAAAAAAATTATTTATCCCCATGGAGTTAACACAGGGGTAGCAGCCATTTTGAATGTTAAATATCATTAAATGTCATGCAATTTGTTTCTCTAGTACCAGGCGGAAATAAAATGTAAAGTTTCAGAAACATAAGGGGTGATAACTATATTTACTCCATAAACTTCAAAATGAGCCCCCCCCCACAACTGGAGGGCAAAATGAATATTGTAAAAGCTTCAGGGGCCAACTATCTGTCCTGAGGCAAATTTTTGAAGTTTGACATAAATGACAGTAGGGAAAAGAAAAATGCATTTGCTTTATGGATTAAAAACAGTGAAAATGTAATCAAAAGTAACAAGTATTCATTTGACTAGAGCTCATTAGCATTTAAAATATTGTGTCATCTAGCTTTATTACAGCTATACCACTTTTGTAAACTATGCACCTATCGGTATTTTCTACCAGGGAAGGGGTGGGGGAAGTGTGTGGGTCTGACAGGATGGAGGAGGTGTGCAAGCCTAACTGGGGAATTTGAGATGCATCTTCCAAGCCATGTAAAGTTCCCCACCCACATGATGCAAAAATATATCAAATACCAACAGGCAGGTGAATCGTGCAAATTTTTGATTGGATTTGTACCCACAAAATATGGCACCCAGTCATAGAGGCAACGTGTACCGGTAGATAATTTAGGACTTGATATCTGTTAAAATTAAAACTAGCCTTTTGCAGCATTGTCAATTTTTCCCGATGGGAGTATCATAACGATCAAATTCCCCCGTCTCAGGATATGATTAGTGATCAATTTCCCCTGTTACCCCCACTTCCCCACATCCCCACACATCCACACTCCCCATCTAGGAAACCATGGACAGGTACATTAACATTTTGAAAACCTGATGATTTTTACTGATCAAAATTTATACATATAGATTTCAATATTGGTTTGACATGACTTTCAAAAGAGTACACCAGAATAAAATTTCAAGACTGAAATTTGTCTTTCACAAATTTCCCTTTGAACATTTCGCGAGTATGACAAACATTCCCTGAATAGAGCATCAAAAAGAGAATCAATAAACATGTTTTTGCAGGTAATTTACATCCCTTTCACCACCATGGTTTGGCCCAAACCCATTGTTTTCAACGGTGATTGTGGACCTGTTTACAGGGAATTTGGGTGAGCCATTAAAACATTTGCTGAGTAGAGAGAGTTCCATTTCCTAGCTACAAGATAAAAGCTTTGTGGAGCTAAGCATTGGCAAGAAAGCTGGCTGGGCTGTTCTGTTCAACTTCAAAGAAGATGTGAGTACTTGGGATTGACATCCAGTGTACACCCAGGACACGGAAAATCTTTGGTCAGGAATGGTTCATACCTGCATTGAGAAAAAAAAGAAAGGTATTGATTGCAAATCAAACAAAATAAAAAAAATTTTAAAACTAGTTGCAGGCAATTACAATTACTTTTCCACAATGATTTGGATAAACTGGTTGTCTAATACACTGTAAATATCTGACTCAATTTATAAAACTTATTTTGCTTGTAATCAATCAAGACTTCCAAAACCGACACATGTGTGGAAGTGTCAACATCCAACAGAATGCATTAAAAATGCCTATTATTAACATTAAGGATTTTGTGAGGACATACTGAGACACAATTAAAAACAGCACAAAATCAAATCCAACTCTAGCATTTTACATGTAACATCAATGGCACATTTCCTGTATGCAAACATCTATGTCACCGTGACAAGGTTTTAGGCCTTTAAGTTGTGAATCAACTTGACTTACTACAAACCGAGCATTTTTAATGAACCATGCAGCTATTTTAATATCAAGAACTTTATCACTTAAAAACACAGAGAGTGCAGTAAGGCAAAAATTATATATATATATATATATATATATATATATATATATATATATATATATATATATATATATATATATATATATATATATATATATATATATATATATATATTATGAGGTTATTACGAAAATACTGCAAAGGATGCACGAGCACATTGGCACAGCGTATCGCCTGATGCGAAGCGGAGGGCGATGCGCGGCGCCAATGTCCGAGTGCATCCTTTGCAGTATTTTTGTAATAACCTTATTATTATACATCTTACATTCATGAGTAGGGCATCAAATTGTCAGAGTAGTGACCGTTTTTGTGCAATGTCAACAATTTTTCTTCCGATTTATGGCGCAAGTGTTGAACGCTATCTCGGACGCACTTCTGCAAGTTCTGGATAGTGTGTGTGCACTACACAAGTACGTACAGAGCGCGCGCGAGACATGTTCTGGCACTCGTCCAATGGGTCCCTTGAAACCGTTCAACAGTGAACGCGCAGACAAAGCTGCAGCGGACGGGGCGCCTTGAAACCGTACGTGTTACGGAATGGGCATTCCGTACGGCTTTTTTAGCGCACGTAAAATTCTATCGTTTTCGATGGTGATGCATTATATATATATATATATATATATATATATATATATATATATATATATATATATATATATATATATATATATATATATATATATATATATATATATATATATATATATATATATATATATATAATAAGCTCGATTTGTAGTAACTAAAGTTGATTCACTTTTCACAACTTAAAGGCCTAAAACATTGTCATGGTGACATAGATGTTGCAGACAGGAAATGGACATTGGTGTTACATGTAAAATGCTGGAGTTGGATTTCATTTTGTGTTATTTTTACTTGTGTCTCAGTATGTCCTCACAAAATAACCAAATCCGTATATATTATACCATATATATATGGTATATATATGGTATGGTAATACCGTACTCGTCCGAGTATAAGCCCCTGCTCGTGTATAAGCCCCCCTACTGATTTTAGAGGATTTTAGAAAATGCATTACATCCGTGTATAAGCCCCTACCCTAGTGCAACTCAAATACAGAAAGGTTAGGGGAGTATATTTGGTCATTTGACTTGGTAAAATTAATTTTAGATAATAAAGAAACCATTAAAAGATGTTAAAGCAATGGGAAACTGGAGTTCCCTTGACAATATCGTAAGGAAAATGACACGTTTTTCCAGTACTATCTTGATTCTTTGACCCTACTCACCCCCGTCGCCTAAATAGAATAGTCTCACTCACGTCCGCCATTGTTTATTTTCATTCACGGCCACGATGTTTTCATGCTTGAAACATGCAGTTTCTTTTGTTTGAAGTAATTATCCTTTCATTTGTGAAGACTTTTCCTGGTGACTATTACAATTTTCACTGCTATGTTGTTGTTTTCACAAGATGTAGACAGTTTGATATTGGAATATTGAGTTGCCTTTCCGTGTGGGCAATGCATGCCTGTTCACATTACTGTTGATCAGCAGCATAATGACGTCTTTGTTTCAGTTGGGGTTTTTTTCGACGCTGAAATTTCACCAAAATGTCACTTCTGTATTCAGAGATTGTACAATCAATTTCTTTGGATTTGTAAGTCGATTTTGAAAGCGATAGAAAAATCGAGTGGTGTTGAAAAAAATCGTGCATAAAATTAGCATAAATTAAGCGTCCATGCCAGATCACTTGGGGTTGCTCGAGTATAAGCCCCTCCCCTAGTTTTACCGCTGTTTAGTGTTGCCGAACCGGGGGCTTATACTCGGACGAGTACGGTATATATATTCTTCTTAATTCTTCTATAGCGCATTACATAATAGTATAAAATTTCAATGCGCTTATATATAGCATATATATATATATATATATATATATATATATATATATATATATATATATATATATATATATATATATATATATATAGCATATAGCAAGTAACAATTAATTCTATTTTATCCTTTACTACATGACTAATTATGAATCAATACAAATAACATTTCTAATCTAATAACCCCTGGCGCGACACCAAGGGCTGAGTCCTATATAATATTATTATTTTGCTCTGACCCAGTCAGTTATTTCCACCTGAAGTAACAATGAACAATGAAGCTATTTATAGTATTTGGATGAATCATACAATGGAAGTAATGCTTAAGGTGTTTGGTAGCATATATAAGACCTCTCAGGGCAATATTTAAGCAATAAAGCACACCCAGCGATGGGATACCACGAGATTTTGACCAGTTCAGGACATATATGCATGAGCGATAGTGAGTGCATATACAAAGTGAACTGGTCAAAATCGAGTGGTATACTGTCGCTGGGTGTGATTTATTGCTATTATATCAAAACAGTATATTGACATTCTAGCATGGAACGTCAAAAACGGGTTTGCTCGAGCTGAGAGCTTGCACGTATGCCAGCCGTGGTATATCGCCAATATACCACTTTTTTTCACGTCTAGACCAATCAGATTGCTGTATTTGCACCACCAATATACTGGTATGATATAATATCATATATTTCGCAGGCAATATAATCACAGGAGTGACACGTCATGCTCATTCAGGGGCTCATTTTCTAGGTATGGTAAGGAAAAAAGTATGTATGCTTGCGCTGACACTTTTTCCACCCAATGATGATTACAATTTCAATGGAAAAAAGCCTCTGGCGTCTCCATAATCCTTTGACAGACTAGAACAAACTTTGATTGAGTCCCCAGCTTTTGACAACTTAGTGGCTGATGGGATTCTAGTGGTATGATGCATGGGACTACAGAAAACACTGAAAATATTTCTGAGTGAAATTATTTTAGAGAAAGGTTGCTACTTTCCCAACTCACCAGAAGTTGACTGCAACGTTGCGGTTTTCCGTTAAACTTGGAAAAGACTGGACTTCATGCCACCAGAATGCCGGCATGAACAAAACCTCACCCTCGGAAATGGTACAGTTCAGGGGATATGTCTTGGAAAATTCTGGAAACCTCTGGAAAATTATTGATGATAACAAAACATTTTGTCAGAATACAAAAACAGCTGTGCAGTTTTCGAGCTATTGCTTTTCCTAAGTAATGCCATTTTGAACAATCTGGAGTACATAAATACAAACACAGACATAAATTAAACAACTGAAAATTGAGAACTGCAAAATCTAAAATCATATGGTGTCTCATTTTTGTCTACTTAGAGTCCACAAAGGAGTCCACAAAGATAAACACATACACCATAAACAAATTCAATATTATAATACATGGGTTTATGTGCCCGAGAGCAGGTGACAATTTGCCCAATGCCAGGCATGTATTCAGGCAATAATATCTTTATTACAGTTAATGCTATGTGACATTTAGTTACATGCAGGGCAATGTCAAACAATTTTACCATTATCGACAAGTATCAAACAGATTTTGACGAAAGTCAAAATAGCAGTGCGCCCATGGATATTTTACATCTAGCGTTAAGCGTCTGCTTTGACGTCGAAAACGCCAGATGTTTCCTATTCAAATCAATGCACTGATTTTCACTCACATCGAGGCATTTAATAAACAGGGTTTTATGACACCCACTTTTTGAAATATTTCAGAGTTAACAAACACAAACAAACACACCAATAAAAAAGGACCAATGTAAAAGCTTGCAATATTCTCACAAACCTATGGAAAAAACTACCAAGTGTCAAGTCTATGCTGGACGTGAAAAACAAATTAACATCACAATGCAAGGTTTTTGTTGTGTAACAATTATCGGAGGGGCAAGAAAGCTTGTTACTAGGTCTGAAATATTTGTATAATGGCATGAAAATAAAACCATCATGACAAAAATTTTGAGTATGATCAGGTCGGTCAAAATCTATCAACCAAGGTTGGTACATTACGTGTATTATGATTGCACACATCATAAAAAGCTGCATAGATGCTTGCATAGTGGTATGTGGTCAAAGTTCAATCTCACTATTTACTTTGGAGAAAAGTACAAGTTCAAGGGCAAATATGAAAATATTTCAGCTTTCACATTTCATAGCCTGTAAGATTGTTTACTCAGGGCAGCAGCTTTCAGTTATTATCTTCAGTCAAAGAGGAAGAAGAAGAGCGCCC
Organism: Ptychodera flava; assembly: GCF_041260155.1. Taxonomy (NCBI): domain Eukaryota; kingdom Metazoa; phylum Hemichordata; class Enteropneusta; family Ptychoderidae; genus Ptychodera; species Ptychodera flava. Next base: position 20,279,075 of record NW_027248277.1, on the reverse strand, counting down.
TCAAGTGACAGATTGTCCAACCTAACTTGAACTGTTAGAAACCTGACACTGTTGCTGGGTATAAACAGCATTCCTAGCGATAAAAGTGCACACAACTAGAACAAGAAAGCTGAAAATAAATATGGAATCTCAAGACAGCATACACAGTCTGCCTAGTCCTAAAATACCGCAGTAAAATGTGAAAAGTTTTGGCATGCAAAACACCCTTGCACACCTGCCATAATTCTGACCACTGATACCACTCCTTTTTATAATATCAAATACTGTAAAACACTGTCAATTTGCTGCAAGTTTTTTAGCTAAATGGGCAATTTAAATTGATTTAGTTCATTCTCATTATCCACTTAGGGAAATATTTGAATTAGCTGCATCTAACTCTTGCCTCTGAATTGTCTAAAGACTGCTTGCTGAAAAGTACATTTACAGTAGCTGATCTACAGTTGAATTTGCCATTCCTACAGGGAATATGAAAGACTGTGTAAAATCATGGATTAAGGCACAAGGATTGAAGGATGGATTGGAAGACAATTATTTCACCTTAAAATCTGGATCCAGAATATCGACTGGAGACATGACCATGGATGTGCTGTCAAGAAGCCTCTTCCGACGGAATTTCCCAGTCTCCGGTTGATAGTCCAATATTGCTTCTGGAATATGAGCTTCGTACAGTTTGTGATTTTCATGAGGTTCAAAAATTATCAGCTGTTTCTTGCCACTGATCTGTAAAAAATACAACATATTTGAAGAATGTTGTTTTTGACAAGAATGTTTACAACGATTACGAACATTTGAAACAACAAGTCTATTTATAAAGAATCCTTCAAGCTAATGTAGTGTTTGTACAAGCCATGTTTTTTGTTTTGGGTGGAACCTAACCTTAATGAGAATTCCAAATCATGTTTTGAGGGTTCCCCAATGTTATGTAACAGCAATCATAATAGGGGACTACAGAAATCTTACAGTTAATTTCTAGCGATTAGCTGTGTTACCAAACTTGTGGAAAACACACTGAATAATGTAGAAAAATTGAATTATGTCAAATTTTGCATTTGCCCCGTATTGATAGAATGTTGTCACAGAACATAAACACACTGTACTATCTCATCTATAAAAATATCCTAATATCGAAAAAGTAGTTCACTTTTGAATAATATCTCAATATTTTAATGTGTTTATTGGATGTTTAACGTTTTAGTGTTAACCAATGAAATCAGCTGCAGCATCAATAACTTGTAGCTTATCTCCCCTGTGTAGTTGGGTATTTCATAAACTCAAAAGCATGACCTTTCAGTGACCTAATTGCATTTGAATTGTCTCATTTGCATATTGAGTCAAAGATAAGAACTGGTTTCTTGTCAAACTCTGAACCGGATATTCAATTTTCTGCATTTCTAACCATGCGCCAAAAGATGACCAAACTGAATGTAAAGTTACAGTGTACTGTTCAATGTTCTCCATATCAATTCCCTTGGAGTGTGTTGCCTGGAAAAGTTAACATTAATTTCATCTTGAAAAGTTTGAGATGCTTTGACACCAGAGAAAGAACAGGGTACAGGGGAAAGTCCCCTGGGGTGGGGAGGAAGGTGTTTTTTGTGCAACGGTTTACCTTATTTGATTTTATTAATTTTGACTGTGATATTTCAAATACAGAGTTCAACTCTACACCATCTGACTGCTTTATTATTACCGACAAGTCCTTATCTCCTCTCCAACTTGTGTATACACCACTGTAATTGCTCCGAAAACATTGCCAACTTGCTAATCCGCTGTCCGTATCAGCGGATTAAGTGATCGAGTCAACACCACAGCCGTCCCACACGCATTATTTGAAATATCACAGTCAAAATTAATAAAATCAAATAAGGTAAACCGTTGCACAAAAAACACCTTCCTCCCCACCCCAGGGGACTTTCCCCTGTACCCTGTGGAGAAAGTTCAATTTGTATCCCATGATGAGTGTTTATAGGAAAGAATGGACACCAGTGCTGTACTCTATCTCCTTGGCACATCAAAGACTTGAAAGTTAGATATAATAATTATTTTATTTTACAGTTGTTTAGAAGGTAAACAGTACAGGTAAACAGTAGAAATGAATTAACAAAAAAGTGAGAAAATTTTTTGTTCTTCAATATTATCACCAGATAATAACATAAACGACAACAAAACAACAACATTAAACACCAAGGTTTCTCTATTCCCAGTGACAATACTTACCATGCATAAAAAGTTATCAAAAGGATCGAAGTGCAGTTTTCCAAGTGTGTTTCCATCACTAATCCACAAATTCAAGTGTTTCCGAGTGAGCATTCCTTTCACAAAAGGAAATTCCTGGATGTCTTTTTCCAGTTCCGGCATGTACTGTGGTATTGAGGAGTATTCCAAGTAGGCAGAGACATTATTCTTTTTGAGGGTTGCATTTTCCACCATATCCAGAAAGTCTGAAAATTTTAAATTCATGGTGGCCGGTCGAACCACCACTAAATCCGGGAAAGGAAGCTGATCCCGGACTTGTTGAGGAATTTTGAAAGATCTGGAATCTTCCCATATCCTTGATGGTTCACATCCTTCAAATTCACCGTTCGGCGCAAGTTTGATGTGAATTTTCTTTTTTCCATACTCTTTCCGCAAAAATTCATTTTTCCATTTCTCGATGGCGTCCCAGTTTTGCATAGCGTCTGTGATAATAACTGGTTTTGAACGTTTTAGAAAATCGTTGAAAAAGTCATCTCTTGTTGGCATGGCGATCCTTTCACATTCTGGCATTTTTGTGCGATCGCCAAGATACAGTGACGCGGTTTCCGTGGCAACACCATCGTCCTCGCCGTCACATTTCTTGCAGTTACTGCTGCCTCGCCTTCCGCAAGTCTCAAACTTTTCCTTGAACGCCATACCTGAAGTGCAGTTACTGATGTCAGAAACACGAAAGATGTTGTTTAGAATATCTTCCTTGTGAAGTCCCTCGACAGAAACATGTCCATTCGCGTTTCTGTACGTGCCGCACTTTGAGTTCACAAAGTCAAGCATTGCTCCGAAGGACTTCGGACCATCGTAGTGTTCGGCTTTCGGATAAAATCTCGGAGCTCGGATGAGACACGTCCGGTCGGTTTTCACCCGCTCAAAGAATGCTATGTCCTTTCTCTCAGTGGGTTGGACCCATTTCAGCCTCTCTTTTCCACTTCCTTCATTCCATGTGAATGATCCAGGTCGTCTGACAGACGGCCAACGCTGACGTGTATTTCAGATCGGAAGCTGTGAGCCAGTTGCTCGAGAATTTCGACCGTTTTGTCGTCTGACGCCGATGTAGCAGCAAAGACACAACTTTGTTGCACTGTTGTGAATATATCTGACGGGGACAGCTGTTGCAGGCACTCGCAGTATAATAATAGTAGTAGCAAAGGTGTAAACAGTCGGGCAAATAAGCCGTGCATACGGTTTATAAATGCTGCCATATTGAACCACAGCGCCCTCAAGTAGGTCACCGCTCTTTGCTGCTCTTTGAACCTACATGAACCTGAGATGACCCTGGAATGACCTCCTCGGCGACAGTCTGGCGCTCGACGCGACGCTCGGTTGGAGTCGGCCCGGGTTTGAGTGTCCAATGTGGTATATGCAGAGTCAAAGCTATCTCTCAGTGTGTCACTACCGATGTGCAGTGACAGTGACACTGCGGTAGCAAGGCAGAAGATGTATTAACTTTGATAATTTTGACAATATTTTGTTCAGTTTATGCAACTGTGTTCAACTTCATGTCAACTCCCTTCACAACTGTCTGGACAAAACTTCAATAGGCCTACTTGAATTTTGCAGCGTATATGTATAGTTAGGCTGTATTGAATTTTGCAGCACATACTTTGTTCTTTTCTGCAAATACTATCAACAACAACAATAATGACAACAATAACAACAAATTTACTGAGTCCAAATATATTTTTATTTTTCTCCATTTTCAAATATTTAATCATCATCATCAATATCATCGGAGATATTACAAACACAAGGGGCCTACATGTTTCCCCCGGCAGCTGCAGCTAAAGACATCGACAACAACGTTTTATGCAATGTTTAGTTTTGTTCTTGCTATATACCGCACTTTCCGAAGTGTGTTGTTATGCAACAATTGTGATTGATAAAGTGATTGATAAAGTATTCAGCTTGCCAACACAGCCTGTGTATGTCTACTGTGCACTTGTATCATTGACAACTGACTTTCAGTCTGGACTCTTATTCAGTTATCATCCAATATACATATTTATATAAACAGGCTTTGTCGACAAACTGAATATTGTGTGTTTCAGTATACTGTATAAGCTTATATTGCATAGAAATATTGAAAACATTATCAACATTTGCAGCTTCTGTCCCTTTAACTTACCTACTAGGCCAACTTATTTAGTTTTTTACGAAAAACCAGTCTAGATTCTTTCGAGATAAAAGTCATGAAATGTGACAAAATATGCTAGACTTTGTTTAATTATTACTGATATTAGAACAATTAGATGGCACTAAAGTGTTATTCTTTTAACATTGGATTATCTGACAAACCTTGGAATTGGAAAATGTAAAGGTAAAAGGGAACCAAAAAATTTTCAGGTCCCTTCTATAGGCAGTACAAAGCTCTCAAGTCCCCCCACTGCCTCCAAAATTTTTCGAATCCGCCTGAATTCCTCCAGCTCCCCTCCCTACCGTCTTTTGTGAACGCAGCCAAAGTGCACTTTTGCGAGTACGACTCGGGGCACTTTCAAAACCTATACTCTAAGTTCGGTGGTAGACGCACTTTCGCTAGTGGTCATGGAAACAATGTATTTTTCTTTGAAAAAGACATTTTATACTCATAGACCTCCATTGCGTACTGGGGGATGCGATGGGGTCACCAATTTTCATGCAACAGTTTGGGGGTCATTTCATTTCGTGTATGTAGGGGAAGGGTCAGCAAAGTTTTGTGCAAGGATATGGGAAAGTTTAATGCTGATACCCCAAAGCAATCCATAATTAGTGTTTGGATACAGGGCACCTTACGATAGTGTTTGACCCGCAGTGCCAAATACATGCTCTGCATCACCTTGCGGTTCAAACATACACTATTTGCACATCGTCGTTAAACGACACACCCCTTTACGGCAAGAGCTTGGAAATCATGCTCTGGCTCGCGAGAATATATTTGCACGGCTTTTAGAAGTAATTTGCAGTGCCCATAATTCAGCATAAACACTTTTCAAACTCAGAATCTTTTGGCAAATTTCGTTTTACTCAAACCTTTCTATGGTAAGGGAGCCGTCACTATTTACGGCCTCGAGGGTCGGAGGAATTTCGTTTGAAACTCTTAAATTTCGAGTACAACCCCCTCCAACCATGTTGAATTTGAGTAACCCCCACCTCTCTCTCTAACACCGCCTTGGGGTATATTGTAACAGTTTTACTGCTTACTCAGAAAAGTTAAATAAATATCAATACATGTACTGTATTTTTTAATTTTACAAAATACTGATCTCATACGGTTGAAAAGTGAAACCAACAAAATGAAATTCCAAGTCACGACAAATGTAGATATAAAAGCTCACGCTGTAACCAGTATCATATAGTATTATTTAATTTGGATGGGTATCATGACAGGGTTTCACTAGGATATCTGACTTTGACAGTACAGGGGGAGAAAACGCTAGAGGCTTATGGGAAAAGCGACAGAGGGGTGTCCCCTGTTGCGTGGAAAATTTGAGAAATTGATAATTGCAATAGTGCAGTCTGGTGCAGTCTGAGAGGTGCTTTCAATTTATTACTGAGTAAAACTGTTACACCCCAAGAACTTAGGAAGGAGAGAACGAGAAATGTTTGGAGAACTGATGTGTGAAATTAAATGATGCGATCTGAGAAGTGTTTCAATTTCTTTGCACCAAAATTGAGTAACCCCTTCTTTCTCTCCACATTTTGAGCAACCCCTATTGTAGCTTTCAATTTTTGAGTGACCCCCTTAGATTCCTCCACCCCCGCCGTAAATAATGATGGCTCCCTCAGTCTTTATCACGTATTGTGCTGAACACATATTTTGTATGAAAAGTGTCATATAAACACAGATGTTTTAGTGAACAAAAAGACACAAGATGCTGCATAATCATTCTCTATTTATACTACTACCAGCTGACTATGACCATCCCTCTTGCTCCTCCTCTCCAGTATCATCATCATCATCATCATCATCATCATCATCAT
>NW_027248277.1:19362871-19367871 GCF_041260155.1 Ptychodera flava | reverse complement strand
ACGCTTGTACAGCTTTTTCAACAAGACTTTCTGGGAAAGGGTTGCCAACTATGATGGCGACTTCGAAGCTGATCTTGCAAAACTCAGATCCGTACAGAAGGCTGCGAAGGTCAGGTGCCAGAAAAATCAGGACCAGGAATTTTGCCAGAAATTGCAGTCAGACGTCTTCGACCTGAATAAGATAGTGTATGAAGAACAAATGAAATGGCTCTGTTGATGTTGGATTGCCGGCCGCTACAAAAGCACATCATCACAGCTATTGACGTGGCTATCGTTTTGTGATGGTGGTGTACTACACCCATGGTGTTTCAAGATAAAATTGGACGGCAGCTCGGTCTCTCAGAGAATTTATCGATGCTTTTGCAACAAAATGTCATATTACTCAGTGGCTTAGCATGAATACGTCACTTTTCTATTTTAATATGCAAATAAAATGTGGTTAACCCATCGAATTGCTCAATCCGGCTGGACCGCCCAATGACAAACGCATTCTTGCACAATGTTGTACACGATGCCATGAAAAAATACTTCAGTATTGGCAAGGAACGTTTCATTTTAGTTAGTTTGATTGGCACTGTATTACGGATAACCTGAAATTAAAATCCCATCAAAGTACCGGAATATAATGTCGTATCAATCTTTTGAATGCTGACAGAATTGTACAGCATAAATTTAAAAAAACTACATGCCTTTATCCACCATTCATATTCTTTCAAATTGCACTACTATTACAATGCAGGCCTTTCTTTCAGTGGTACACTCTGTGACAGTTTAAATTTATCCGTCCTTTCCGTGCATATAAAATTGTATAAGCAACGAGAGGCATTACTCCGCTTCCTATGCAGTTTCGTATTAATGTAGTTACGGCGTGTCTGTTTTGCATCTGTGTTTGTGGAACTTTCATACAACTCGATTCTCATGAGTCACTTTGACTAATGGATGGCAAGCCAGTTTATTTCCATAACTGACAAATTAGCTAAATCTGTGTATTCATAGACGCTTGATGATTGATTAATGTACTTTGTTAAGCTAGGGTGGTAAAAAGTGCATATGTGTACAAGAAATTTGATTTTAGAATTCGATTAAATGTTGATTCACTATACATTATAGTCTATGGGGAAACTTTGGAAATTGTTTTCTATAATTATCACATGAACTGGCCCGAATTCCCACCTGTGTGACGTAGAACAGGACGGATAAGAAATCCGAATTACCCCTGTTGTACGTCATCAACCGGAACTTTTTTCTTGCATGGTACCGTTCATACATGCGGGTCGCGACGTGAACATAGACCGATTTGTCGTGACCGATGCCGTGCTCTCGTGACACTTTTTCAAAAAAGGTGACCGGATAAATCCACACATGGAAACATAGAAGGCATGTCCAGCGAAATTTCGAGTCGCTAAAACTATAGCTGTTCCCGAGAATCGAATGGGGATACCGCCGATCGCTTAGCTTAGTAACGTCGCAGCGCCAGTCGAGTCGCCTCGTAAGGCTCAATGTGGACGTCGTACCTGGCGATCCCGGTTGACGATAAACCTGAAATCTTCACCCCAACGGAAGTTCAACTGAATAAATGAGTACAGTATAATCTTCGGGAAAGCGACATACAGGCACAAGCATAAAGTCATTCGACTAACAACGATAAATTTCCTTCATCATACAAAAAATTCCGTAAATTCTTGCTCGGAATCAAACCTGCAGCGCGGCGTAAGGCTGTAGCGCTACAGCGAAGACATCAACTGTTGAGCTGTATATGCATGGCAGCGCTGTGGAATCCGATGTACTTCGAAAGTTGACTCAGACAACACTCAAAACAGAGTTTCCGTCAAGTAAAATTAGGATGCATCTTCGGGTGAGATATGTCACTGCAAACATCAAAGTCCTTAAGACGAAAACATTGACGACCCAGATCGGGATTAACGAGTTGACACCGGCATGGCAGAGACCGGTGACGGCAGCGTTGTGGGCATAAAGTACGTGCAATGAGGTACACTCTGTGTGTCATCGAACGGAATCTTTCGCGCTCGCCACGGTCGTAAACTTGTGTGATATTTTGAAAAGCCACGGAATCTCTGAGAATGAGAATTACTGTTTCGATCGTGTCGTTGCATTTACTTCATAAATCTATTTGTAAATATTCTGAATAACTCTGAATACTATGGCTATCCGTCGCTAGCACGATGAAAGTTATGTCCACCGATGGCTGACTTGCCTTGGCATCGGTACAGCGCGAGACAATGATTGACAGGTTCACGTGACAGAATCCGTACGTCTGGTTGGTGGAGATACCATTTGATGTAGCAAATTTCAGCTTGATGGGATTTATGAATGAAAGTATCTCCTGGGTGACGGACCGCTTTACTCTTTAAATGAAAGTAATCCGCGTAAGTAAAACACAAATCGCGACGAAATTCATGCAATTTGTTTGGATAATTTGATCAATTCACGTCAAAAGAAAAATAGAAGACTGTTCATGTGATAAATATATAATCCCATTGTATTTTTCTCTGTTTGACGTCATCGTATACGAGTGTTTTTCGCGGAGCCGCACAACTTCTCGCCTTCGGCTCGAAGTTGTACGGCTCCGCGAAAGCTCCGCGAAAAACACTCGTATACGATGACGTCAAACAGAGAAAAATACCATGGGATTATATATATAAACCTAGCTAAATCTGTGTATTTATAACGCTTGATTATTGATATTGCACTTGATTAGGGGTTACAAGTACATGTGCGTGCAAGCAAGAAATTTGACTTTGAAAATTTCAATGAAATCCCGATTCTCTATACATTGTAGTCTGTGAGCAAACTACGAGTATGAACCTGTGTATTTATAAACGCTTTGTTTATATTAATGTAGTTGATTAGACTAGGGTGGGTGAAAGTAGACGTGTGTGCAAGAAACTTGATAATTGAATTTCAACAAAATGTTGATTCATTATTCATTGTAGTCTATGAGGAAATTTTTTCAGAGGTCAGAAGTTGTGCCACGTGGTACTTCCAAATGTCAACGCCACCCAAGGGTCTTAGGGTGGAAAGGTTTAGTGAATCAAATCAGATGAAACATTCGGGGATGTCACATTTTACCATTGATGAATTTGGGGTTTCAAATTTTAGAAATTCAATTTAGAGGTGGGTCGCTTTTTGCATTTCATTTATAGATTAAGTTCCCCTCCCTGTAAAAATGAATCTTCCCTAAACGAAAGTTGTCACATTTGCGTACCAATAGTTTGTGTTTGTGTGAATTGAGGCAACGTGGGACCAATGTTTCCTTATTAATGCTCATCTTATAGTTTTGTGTAACATTTGCGAGTTTCATGGCCGTTTATACCTTTGTTGGCCCGCCACTCATATGAGAACTTTTAGAATCACCGACGGCTTACAGGCTGGCTACATTTAAATAATAACACACGCCAGAAAGGGCAAGATTCGGCTCGGGCATCATCAATATTACCGTCATGAGCATCAGCGTGCTAGCGTGTGTTATTAATTTTATTACACCGAACAAACACTGCTGTTTTCGAAACTTTGCTTAGAATGCAGTCGATCGAGACTCTCCACAGCGAAGCGTTCTATTTGTTGCTCGTTCGTAATGCTACATGAAGATGAAGGTCAACTTAAATTAACGTCTATAAAACAAAGACATTTCTCGTTTAATCATCAATGTACTAAATGTCCTCTACTTCAGGTGCAGCTAATTTCTTGTACCTTTTCAAAAGCCATTGCTTTACAGAAAATTCCAAGCAAATGTACGCGATGATGTGGTACGCCCAGAAAGGACGCGCGGTATTCCAGAACGTGGTAGCGGGCTATATCACTGCACGCGACCGGGCTATATCACCTAAGCCATGTTCTATCACTTTTTGTTCTATATCACGTGAGTGAGGCTCAGCCAATCACAATACCTGGATAATACGTGAGGTGTAATAATTATATTGATTACACCTTACGTATTATTCAGGTACTGTGATTGGCTGAGCCTCACTCACGTGATATAGAACAAAAAGTGATAGAACATGGCTTAGGTGATATAGCCCTGTCGCGTGCGCTGATGTAGCCCTGTCGCGTGCAGTGATATAGCCCGCTACCACGTTCTGGAATACCGCGCGTCCTTTCTGCGCGTACCACATCATCGCGTACATTTGCTTGGAATTTTTTGTAAAGCAATGGCTTTTGAAAAGGTACAAGAAATGAAGTACACGACGACGTTTAGTACATTAAACGAGAAAAGCTTGAACAACACTCTCTTCGTTTTTAGACGTTAATTCAACTTCATGTAGCATTGCGATCGAGCATGGAGGTAGCAGAGATCGAGCAACAAATAGAACGTTTCACTGTGGAGAGTCTCGATCGACACTTGACTGCATTCTGAGCAAAGTTTCGAAAACAAGTGTTTGTTCGGTGTAATAAAATTAATAACACACGCTAGCACGGGCAAGATCACGATTTGTTGCCTGCCCTCGGGCTGGTGCTCATGACGGTAATATTGATGATACCCTCGCCTTCGGCTCGGGCATCATCAATATTACCGTCATGAGCACCATCCCTTGGGCGGGCAACAAAACGTGATCTTGCCCTTGCTGGCGTGTGTTATAATTATATATGACGAGGGCACTGCTATCGTCATTGTACGCATGCGCAGACCTGTTCGCCTGTTCTCTCATCGTGGGCTATGCTATCACACGCGGCGGACTGTGCAGTGACCCCAATCTCCGTACAGAGATTGTAGCGCCGTGGAAAATCATAACCTAGCTGGGGAGTCTCAGCAGCAACCACACTAATCTCTGCCACAGGCGACGGTTTTCACCAACTTTTTGGGTATTGCGCGTTTTCCATGATATACATTTTCTGTCTTTTTTATATATAATACTTCGAACCAAAAAAAATTAGATAAATGAATAGTACACTAGTTTCAATATCAATCCTCGTTTCCGTGAACACTTGCAAAACAGAGACGAGACCTTGCTCTAGGTTACAGGGATGTAAATTGATGATTC